>NC_135325.1:14249261-14559715 GCF_048772815.1 Callospermophilus lateralis
ATTTTGAGACTCTAAATATTTAAACCAAACTTCCTGCTTCTGCAGAATGTAAAGAAAACTACATTGTTCATAAATAAAACTTGTTATTGCTCCCAAATATATAAATATGAACAGTATATTTCTTTAAACCTATTTTTAGTTGTGCATAATGGGTTTAAGGGTGATAAAGGGAGCTTTCAAAATATATATGGAGTATGAAATATCTGGATTAAAGTTATGGGATATAGTTTTAGGATTAATATCTTAAATTGAAATTGCCTATAAGTCAGGGAATGATTTATTTTTGAAATATATTGATATATTATTCTTTTTAAAAAATGTTTTGTAATTGTAGATGGACAGAATGCCTTTATTTTATTTGTTTATTTGTATATGGTGCTGAGAATCAAACTCAGTGCCTCACACGTTCAAGGCAAGCACTCTGCCACTAAGCTACAGCCCCAGTCCTGATATATTATTCTTTAATTCTCATACTTATTTATATTCCCATAGTACATAAGTGCTTAATTCCTCAAAATTTTCTAACATTATTTTATACCATTTAAAGTGATTCTTGCTGTGTTTTTTTTGAAATTGAGATGAAATTCACATAGCATAAATTTGATCACTTTAAAGCAAACAATTCAATGGCATTTAATATATTCATATTGTTGTACAATTACTTCAATGTGGTTCTGAATCTACATTTTCATCCCCCCAAAAGGAAGATCTATATCCTTTAAGCTGTTGCTTTTCATTCCATATTCCCCCCGAGTTCCTGGAACTCCCAGCCTGGTTTTGTCTCTATGGATTTATCTATTCTGGATATTTCCTAGAGATAGAAAACATGAATTTTAAAAATATATAATTTTTAATTGTAGAGGGACACACAATATCTTTGTTTATTAATTTATCTTTTATGTGGTGCTGAGGATTGAACCAGTGCCTCACACATGCTAGGCAAGTGCTCTGCCACTGAGCCACAACCCAGCCCCAGAATTTTATTTTTTTTTAAATTTGGCTTCTTTCACTTAGCATAATATTTTCAAGGTTCACTCATACTGCATTAAATATTACTACTTCATTTCATTTTATGACTGAATGATATTCAATTATATATATATACACTATACACACACACACACACACACACACACACACATATCTAACTTCATATAAAAGGGACATGTTTGAGGCTCATTTTGATGTTTCCTTTCTGTACCTTATTACATAATCACTTCAGATAAATATATATCAATCATCTTTTGATGTCTGAAAAATAATCACAACTCTGACTTAACAATAGTCGTCATACTAAAAAAAAAAAACCTTATAAAATTGTTTTTAATCAGCTTCATTATCTGGCTTCAAGTTTGTTCCTATTATCATTCCAAATGCCTATCAACTCCAATTTTTTTCCATTATATTTGTGCCTAAAATGTCTGACCTTCAGGGGGTCAACAATTTATTTGGCATCAAAATTCAATTCATTTCCTAGTTTTATGCTCCTCATTGGAAGCTGCCAAAAAAAAAAAAAAAAAAAAAAGCATGCAACCTGAAATTCTGAACACATTGACTTAAGAGCTGAATTTTGGTATCACCAATGATTACTAGATGCAAAATATCACACTTTCTATCCACAATCTATTGGCCTTCATATAAATTTACTCTGGCATTCTTATTCAAATAACTCTTTATTTCATTGAAATCCCATTATATTCTCTAAGAAATAGGTGTAGAATCACCTTTATTAACAATACACAGATATTAGTATATCTGATACTTGGCTATGATCAAATATCTGAAATTCATTCAATCATAAAATTTCCCCTTATCCATCACAATTTGATTTAGGTAGACAGATAGTACCTGGAAAGAGTGTGGGGTCCTAATTCTTTTATTACTTAGCATTTAATTTCCTCTCTTAACTTCCTAAGGGCATGTGCTACATATATATTTATTTTAAACCTTCATACTAAGGCCCAGGGGAAGAGAGGATTGTGAGAAAAAAAAAAAAGTTTTATGTAAGTGCAATTGTCATCTAGCACCAGCTCCCATTGGTGAATAGGTATAAGACAGCTATTTTTTTTTAATGTTCTGGAGACATTCCTATTGGGCTCTTCTGACAGTCATTTGTTTATTTTTGCCCCTATCTCCCTTAGTATAGTATTTTTAAATCAAGATGCTAATTTGGAATTATTGACAGAGATCTTGATATATAAAAGCTACCACACAACAAAGTCAGTTGTGAGGGACATGACATTTAGGTTGTCAAGCAAAACATCTACTCCACAAGACTGTCTGAGGAAGTTTTAACGAGAATGATGCTCATTTAAAGTAGACCTAACCAGGAGAAGCTAATTCATTGTTTGCCCCAAATAACTTTTTACCATCTTTCTCTGTCCTCCTGCTTCTAGCTGATAGTCAGATTTCTGTCTAGAAATTCTTCAGTGTACATAATACATCAATCTATTATGTTTGCTAAGCACAAAGAATACTTATCAAGCTTTTAGAGAAGTTCTCTTAAAGCCTCCTCTCAACAAGTTTGTGATTATAATATGAGATTCTCATTCCTCCCTTTTTGTAGAGGAACAAAGCCCCAACACTATTCAAAGAAATGTCTTTCAATACCTTACCCATTTATTCTTTCTTCATATTGTAGAACAAAGAAGGTTTGTGTATGTTTATTGGTTTTTCTTTAAGTCAGAATACTTTTGGAATTTTTGATACGTATAGGAATATTTTAGGTATTTTACCATGTTTCACTTGATAACCTAAACAAGAGATCCCTCATGACTGACTTTATTATCTGATATCGTTTATATTCAATATTTCTATCAATACTTTCAAACTACTATCATGTTAAATATGAAATATTCCAAATATACAGAAGAATTCACAGGATAACATGACATCTAAGTAAGCATCATCTGGAAGAAATACATAATAAAATTTTGCCATAGCCATGATTTTCTGTTTTTACATGGGACATTTTGTTTGTAGCCAGAGACTCTACACTGAAACATCACATTGGTACAAGTTATTTCCCCCCTATATCTTGGTAAGCTTTAAAAACCCAAGCCTTAGCCTTAAAAATGACTTTTATGGGTTCTATAAAGCTCTTTCTTTGCTCCCTATCACCTCCATAACAACAAGCTCAGTGCTACGGCCTTATCTTTTCATTTCCTCTTTGTTTCTGACACTTAGGGATTTTCCTTGCTTTCTTACAACTTCAGCAATATATTTTGCTATTGTTGTACTTTATCCAGGATTTCTAGGAGCTTACAGCACAGGAGTGATTTTATGCTAATTTGGGCTGCCTTATATCAGGACAAGAAATCCTCAATCATTTCTGAGCTCACTGTACTATTACTCTGAAAATATACTTAAAATGCACTTTTTGAGGACTCCAGCCTTGCTCATTTTGAGAAATGAAGTGAAGAATTATGTCTATAACTTTCTTATTTGATTATTCATGGGCACTAAATGCATTTGACCATGCTCTCATATTTGAAAAACCCTTGGATTGGATCTGACAGACTGATCTGATTTTCCACTCTGATATTCCTTCTTTTGCTCTGTTATTCCTTTTTTTAAAAATTCAACCTTCAGGATGGAAGACACCAGGGTCAGTATTCTGCCCTTCTCTATTCTCCAACTTTTATTACATTCTTCTGTGATGTGGACTGAATAATTGTTCCCAAATGTTCATTTCTCCTTTGTCTCTAAGAGGATTATTTATTGCTGATCATTGATATGTGACATGCAGTGCTGCCTTTGGGCAAATTATGCTTTGCTATTCCATATGACTTATATTGACTAAGGAAATATGAATAGGAGTGATGAATGGCAATTAGGAATAGACAGTTAAATGGTAACTCTGTGTGTGTGTGTGTGTGTGTGTGTGTGTGTGTGTGTACGCACGCATACATGTGCATGTACCAAGTTTCTTATCTATTCTATTTCTGCTAGCTAGGATGCTGTAATTTACTATTATTAGCTACTCCTCAGCCTGATTCTGAGAATGAAGATAACACCTGAAGCAGGGCCAAACAAAGCCCAGGGGAGCGTGTGTCTCTCTTACTGTTAGGTGGGAGTGTTAGACATGAATAGGTGGGCCAATGAAGGGTAGTAATTCATAGAGAGGACAGCAGACATATATATGCATCATAAAAACTAAAACCTCAGGGGAACCTTATAAAAAGCAGGCAAGAACAAAGAAACTTTTATTAGGCAGGTCCTAATACTTATACAGGTCTAGGGCAAAAAGGAAACTAAGTCATAACCACCTCTCCCCCAGAGATATTCAGCCTCAAGGAAGATGGCAAGAACTCATTATTCTAAAGGTTTCATCTCCAAGAAGCTCCAGGAGAAAGAGGTATTTGTAATAAAAGACAGAATTCCAAAGGTTTCAAACAGACCAAAAGGAATTTCATGGGATTTGATTCCTTCCAAGTTCCAAGAACCCTGTGTGTCATAACAAAGGGGAGCAAAACTTCCTGGGATCCGGAAGTTTTCCCTAATTTGCATTTTCCCTAATTTCAGCAGGGAAGGGCTTCAAAAAATTCAGTCCCATTCCAAGAATCAAAGTTCTTAAATCCCCCAACCCTGCAAAGAATGTGTCATGCTCCCAAAGTTGTCTCATTTAGTTTGTTCTGATCGCTGTGTACTGTTATGGGGAGCCACTTCATAAAACACTCTAAGTCTGAATTCAAATCAAAAGAGAGCTTTATTTACCTGACCATGGACTGTCACCCACTTGTAGAAACTCAAGCTCTGTTCGAGGACAGCAGCTTCCTGGTCTATCCAAGAATATAAGAACAAAAACCATAACTCAGTGACTTTCTTATTGTCATGTAAGTTAGCCAATCACAGAAATTAAAACATTAATAAGTGGGACCTGTAGGCTCTAGGCAGGACTGGGATTTTCCATTCAGCAAGCAAGTGATAAACAGAAGCAAAAAAAAAAAAAAAAAAAAAAAAAAAAAGCATTAACTTTGCAATTCAGTTGACCACAGTCTTGGTTTCAAGCAGGTGCTAGACAGTCATATCCTGAATTAGGGAGCGGGTTGGTGGGGCAAGAATATACTTCAAAGTCTTGTAAACCCACAAAGGCATTAAAACCCAGGATGTAGCTCACCACAACCACTGCTACATCCTGCGTAGGGTACAATTTGTGAGATACAATGTACAGAAAAACATTTTTTTTTAAATAAGGAAACATCTTTCATTTCAGTTTCTCAGAAACAGCTCTTGGAACAGTTTTTTATAGAAGGCGGCAAAATGGAGTCTTAGGCCTGTTTATGACAGTTCTTGCTTTATAATCGTCTTATCTCACTTATCAAAACCGTATACCTATAATTTACATTTTTTACTAATCCATAACCTATAACTTGCACTCTTATTGATTGTATTTATCAATTCATACCACAATATATACTGCACATTTCCAATAAACTTCTGCTATCTACCCTGAGTGACCTGCTCAAAAATTTGGTATGGAACCACCGTTTGACCTAGCTATCCCACTCTTTGGTCTATACCAAAAAAAAAATATATATATATATATTAAAATCAGCACCCTACAGTAATGCAGCCACCTCAGTGTTTATAGCAGTTCAATTTTCAATAGCTAAACTGTGGAAGCAGCCTAGATACCCTTAAATAGATGAATGGATAAAGAATATGTGGTATATATACACAATGGAATACTATTCAGCCTTAAAGAATGAAATTATGGCATTTATGGGTAAATGGTCAGAATTGGAGAATATCATGCTAAGCGAAGTAAGCCAATTCCCCAAATCCAAAGGCCAAATGATTTCTCTGATAAGTGCAAATACAAGATAAGTGGATGATTTCTCTGATAAGTGGATGCTGATCCATAATGGGTGAGGGGCAAGGGGAGAAAGGGGGAGTTTTGGATTGAGCAGAGGAGATAGAGGGGAGGGAAGGAGGGGAGATGGAGTGTGTAGGAGAGGACATGGAGTGTGTAGGGGAAAGATGGTAGAATGATATGGACATTATTACCACTATATATGGGTATTATTGCATAAATGGTGTAATTCCACATCATATACAACCAGAGAAATAAAAAGCCATGCTCTATTTGTGCAAAAAAGCTTTGCTAGCATACTTTATTTTTATTATTTATTATTGAACCCAGAGCCTCACACATGCGAGGCAAGCACCCTATCACTGAACTACAACCCCAGCCCCCTTATTGATGTTTTACTTAGTAAAAATAAGATTAGTGCTAGATATAGAATGATGAAGTATTAAGGAAGATTAAAAAATGAAAGTTTTCCTTGACAGCTGGCCATAACTTTATATCATCACAAGAGAGCTACTAATCTGGGAACTACCATGCATATTACAATGGTTAGCACACTAAAGTTAGAACTGAAGTTCTTGTATTTACAGGTATAGTTAACAACATCAAATTATGACAATCTCCCCACACATTTTCTTTTATAATGTTCAACACATTTACTAACTTTGATAGAACAATTTTAAACCCAAATTGGTCATTAAAATGTACATGTTGATGTCTTCAATTGCCAATGATCCACACTTCTAGTGGCCTAGAAACATTTAAAGACTGTTTTTATGTACATTTATTCTATGAGGTAAATATTATTTAAAATTATTTAGAGGTAAACACTAATACTCAGATAACATATATCATCATAATTTATATGTATAGCAGGTCAAAATTATATGTCATATTTTTAGATATAAGTATTATAGGTAAGTATGGGTTTTGACTTCAAAACCAGCATTGAAATAATATTTATCTATTTGCATTGTCATGAACCAATTAAGTAAAGTTCACTCTAGTTTCTTAACATTTTATTTTTTCCAGTCATTCTTAAAATAATTAAATTTTTATTCTCAAGTAGCATATATTACATTGAGTGAAAGGAGAAAAAAAAGAATCTATCTTTAAATAGAAAAGTGACCAATTCAGTCACTCCTGTGAGATAACAAAAAGAATACTGCTGAACTAGTTATTGAGAATAAAAAAACTTTTTTTCTTAGATTACACAGGTAAGGTCACTACCAATAAACAATTTAAACACTATTATAACTAAAAGCTTTAATTATTAAACTTATGAGAATTATTATTTTGTATAATTTTGCAAACCATAATATATCAAATATTTTAAAATACTTTTCCTAAAAATCTCTTCCTCTTTCACATATGGATAAGTGTGCAAAAGTTATTTTATTTTAAAAAAATTCAGGTATTTTAAACAGGTATGCATAAATACAGGACATTAAAATAAGTGAGAAAATATGGAAGAAGGAAAGATAAATTTAGAAAAATAAGTCCAAGGGTTCCAAATATTTAAATAAAGATAAAGTTAATATCAGTTCTAACAATTATTATTACCACTATATGTGGGTATTATTGCACAAATGGTGTAACTCTACATGGGGAGAAATAAAACTAAATAATAATTATGATTAGTAATCAGGAAAGCATTATAAGATAAGATACTCTAGCTGTTTTTAAACAAATAGATACCCCAGAAACAACTGAAAATTTTTAAATATTTTAAAAATACAGATACATAAAATAAATTTCTTAGGCTATTGTGATAATATTTATTTATTTATTTATTTATTTATTTCTATTTGTCTTCCTCTGGGCACATGGGAGCTTGAACTTCCTGGACAGTGCATAATGTTGGCTGGGACAATATAATTAGCTGTTATCAATAAAATTTTAGAATAAGTGACTTGAGTTACTTCACTAGTGTTTAATTATCGACGTGTAACCCATTCTCTCTTCTTACCCTTTGGCTTAGCAATATTTGACATACTGGATGACCTTCTTGTCATAGTGCTTGAGTGCCTACAATGAACAAAGAACCCTTCCTTCAAACTGTGAAGAGCTTGAGGCCTATGAAAGAAACCAGCCTTCATTATTCTAAGCCAATGAGATTTTAGAGCTTGTTTGTTACTGCAATATAACCCATCCTATGTTGACTGATAGTCTTTTAAAAAATTTTTTGATGGACCTTTTATTTATGTCCAATGCTAAGAACCAAACTCAGTGCCTCATGCATGCTAGGCAAGTGCTCCACCACTAAGCCGCAATCCCAGACCAACTGATACAGTCTTTATAAGAAGACCCTATGTAATTTGGTTACTTATTCTTAACAACAACCCTAAAGTTGTAATATTAACAGGAATATTTCTTATACTCTCCTATAAGGCAGGTTAGTGGTACAAATAAAATCAAGAAAAATACAATAATGATACACTGGTAGGTCAAAACTCTGGTCCCTGCACTCAATTCACTCATGATTTAATCCAAGAATTACCTTTAGAGCAATGTAGTGCTATACAATAGATACATAATTAAAATATGAGTGACATGTATGAATTAATTTTAATAATTTATCTTATTTAATATCTAAAATATTATCATTTAATAATGTAATCAATGTAAAATACTATTAATGTAATATTTTACTTTTTGTACTTAGAAATTCAAAGGATATTTGACACAAATAGCATATCTCAATGTATATAGCCACATTTTAAGTGCAAATTGCTAAATGTGGCTAGTGGCTCTGGTATTGAACAGTTTCACAGGCTTTAGAATCTGATCAAATAAACGATTTGCTCAGCCTTTCAAAATTCTTATAAATCTATTTTTTTCATTTGTACTTTTAATAGAATATGTTAATAAACATACTTAAGGTCATTTTGTAAGAAAACATTATGAAGATATTCTTTACAGCTTAACAAAAACAAATCTATACACTTTGTAAATGATTGAAATATAAGTGTGAAACCTTATAACAAAAACTGAGTAGCCTAAGCTGAAAATAGGCTTGTATATATGGCAACTTTACCTAGGCATAAAAGTTGGCCTAGTAATAACTGTAAGCAGTGTGGATCAACATTTAACTAGAAATAAAACAGTCTTTTTCACACAGAGTCAGATGAGTATTTAGGCTATTGATTAGGATAAAACATAGTTATAGTGGCTTTATTGTAACTGCATTATATTTAATGCAGGCATAATTAACCAATTGCTAGTTATGAAATATGAAAATATCCATCAACTATCTATCTGGTTTAAATATTGCAGCATCTACCAAAAGTCTCAAAATAATCTGTTTACCTAAATATTTACTCCTAAATAAAATATTTATATTTACTCCTAAATAAAATCTTTGACTTTATTTAGAAGTTTGCTAGATATAAACAATTAAAAAAACGTTTACCATCTCAGGGTAGTACAGGGTAGCTGTAAAAATGATGTGTGTAAAAATGATTTTGGATTCATACATAACATATCCAGAATACCTAGGTATGTTATTTTTTTTCCTGATGATAACTATATATCAGGCAGAGCAATAAAACCATGGAATATTATACAGGATAATATGCATTTTGCTCTTCACCTCAGTGGATAAGAATTATAACTGGCACATTTAGAAGTGGTTTTTAGTTAGTAACATAAAAGTAAAAAAAAAAGTAAGGGAGAGGCAGATACTCCACTCTTTTATTTCACTAAGATTTAGTTTTAGACTTGACAATAAATATTTCTCAATCATTTTGACTACTGTAGAAATTGATATAAGCATAAATAGCTGGGGCCAATACCAAATTGCTACAGTGTAACATTTATAGGAAGTGAAAGGTCAAGTGAAGAATAGTAAAACATGAACACATTCACTATGTGATAATTTTTTCCATTGGATGATAAAGAATAAAATCCAGATGAGTACTGGGAAAAAAAGAAACAACTTTGCCCAAGACAACCTGATCCTCTTTTAAACTATTAGTCAAAGAATACAAAGTGGAGTATACCATATAAAAATTGAGTGAACTAGCCTGAACCATCTCCCACCTCAAGAATGAAGAATAAGAAATGGAAAAAAATGGGGGTTTTATTCCAATTTATTCTAAAGAGGCAGGACCCAAAGGAGGGAATCTTTACTAAGTACTTATTTGTTTTAAACCTTAAAATGGATTTATAGTCTAGTTATTTGTTTCTTGATAACAAATTACTTCTAAGTATAGTGGAGTAAAACAGCTGTTTTATTTTGCTCATGAATCTTTGGGTCAGAAATTTTGGAAGGGCTCCCTGGATGATTCTTTCTGGGTGATTCTCAAGTGTCAGTTGGGGGTCCTGGCATCTGAAGGCACAACTGGGTTGGACTTATTAACAGCATTGTTAGGTGAGATTTTTAGTTGGCAACTTAACTAGGGTTCTCAACTGAAGCATCTATAGTGGCCTCTCTAGCATGGACCATCTTAGGGGTAGTACAGGGTAGTTGGCTTCTTAATGATCTAGTGCTACCATCAGCATCCTAGAATATTTTACATTCTATTGCTCAAAAACAGTTATGAGTACACCTATGTACAGAAAGGGAAAACTGACCCTACTTCTTGATAGGAAGAGTATTTATTTAATTCCACAGCTTAACATATGAAAGAAATACTGGAATAACCAGTGCTAAGGACACCTATAATGGACAAGTGTCAGGATCACTGTACTCCTCTGACTAGTAAATGGGACAACACTTACCTGCTGGGTAAACACTGTTGAAAGTTAAAACTTTACTTAAATAAGGTGTGTTTAATTATAGTTCCAAGATTTTTTACTCTGTAATTTATATTTTTATTCTTCTAGTTAATTTTGTATGGTTTAGCAGGGGAAGTATAATTTCAGTAACTTAATTACAGTTTTATAGTTCATGTTTTCCCTCAAAGATCATTATTGTTCTAAAACTAGATTCAATGTGTTGACTATAAATCATAGGATACTAATTTATTGTTTTATGTTTATGTAATCTAAAGTCAAAACAGATGTGTTAATACCTAAATCTTGGAGTAGTGGATGGTGAGAGGTCATGGATCTAGGCAAACCTAAACATAATCTAAATTAATTGTCAATATGAAGAGAAGAGTACATTAAACAAAACAACTTTTATCAGAAATACAAAATCAAAATGTGTGGAAAACTCAATGAAACTACACTTTTGATATTTTGCTCTCTTTTTTTGACTGATTTTTTATATTGCACAAAAGAAAATAGCAATCCTTGAAATTTTCTGCATTTTCTCAGTGCTCTGAAACATAATTTCACCAGTGCTGGAACTAAATGTTGGTTTTACAATTCCTGTAAAGGAGTTATATTCCAATTATTCTGTAGCCACAGACAGTGGTATGCTCTCAATGTTTTAATTTAGAATTGATGCTTTGTGTAACTTCTGCAGTTGAAACATTATAACAAGAAATAATACATTTAGTAAGATATCATATCGAGGGGGAAGATACTCAGAATGTACTTTTCTATTGTCAGCACTTGAGTGCCAATGGCTTCTGAAAAATACCACTTAGAAAACGAATACATTTCCGTAAAATATTTTAAAATTCTATTTGCTATTCCTAGTGTTCAAAGCAAGCTCTGTACAAATAAAAAGTATGTCATTCAATAACCCCAATGTACTGAAATTAAAAGCTGTAAAACTTTGTTATCAACTCACCGTTATGGCTCAGATTTTTTTTTTTTTTGAAATGTAGAATATTGGAGTTTTAAATTTCTTGGAATTATTGCATCTCATATGATATAATTAAAAGCCTATGTATTTTCATTTTACCTCAACTTAATTAATGATCATATAAGAACCAATTTGGAAAATGCTCAAGGACTTTCAGAAACAATTCTATAGGTTAGGTTTTAAAATAAAAATGCTCCTGGAGGCATGAGGCACATTGTAAAAGTTAAAGTGGACAGAAGTAAAGGCCCTGCCAGTCCTCAATCATTCCAGCTACCCCATCATGAATTTCTAGTCCTATCTGAGCACTCTTTGGAATGATCACCTTGTGGAGCATATGAATTGCCCAACCGAGCCAAGCCAACCCACAATAGCCTGTCACATGCCAAGCACTGTTGGATAGTTTGATTACAGTATTGAAGAAAACCAAAAAACCTTCCAAATTTCACAGCATATATACACTATACAGCAATCTGAGAAATGCAAAAAAAAATAAAAAATAAGATTAAAAAATTATTATTCTAGGGCTGGAGTTGTAGCTCAGTGGTAGAGCACTTGCCTCACAGCGTGAGGCACTGGTTTCAATCCCAGCACCACATAAAAACAAATAAAGGCATTGAGTCCATATACAACTAAAAATTTTAAAAAATAGTGTTCTATTAATAGAGCAAAAGAAGTACAAGAAATTTGGAGAGCTTGCAAAATAGTCTGCAAGGAAAATAATGCTCCTGTTTTTTGTTGTAGTTATTAACAATGAAGTTATTTTACAAGAATCCTCATGCCATGTAATTCCTAGATAATGAACTGAAAGAAAACATATATCAAACACACAGGGTAAATGGACTTCTTTAAAAGTGCTTATAGTATAAAACTACAACCAACAGGCAGCTTTGCACAAAAATCCTGCTTTGGAAAAAGTAGTTTATACTAATTAGTGAAATACCTCTAGTCACACTGACTTCTTCAGGTATGCTATTTCATAAAATAAAAATTGTGATTAGCATTCTAACCCTTGTCATCTCAAGGGAGAAACTCAAGACTTGTTTCTGTTCCAGGCATTCCTTAGTGACAAAATGGTTCAGGACATCTAGCATCCTCTAGCCACTCAAATATTCTTTATCTGATTCAGTGATACTTAGAAAAAGTTATTTCTGAAAAAATATGAAAGTGAAAATGAAGAATCTGCTACAACCTGAAAATAGAGAGTGAACCATGAAACAATGTGGTTCTTGACCTTGTTACATATTTGTACTTTTCCCAAAATAGAAGAAGAAAACAATAATATGACTTTCCATATACTTGGTGTACTTTTCAAGAGGGAAGACTGGATATTTTACAAGAACATGATGGAATTGTTGATGTTAGGGTTTGTGTGGCTATTGTTTAGAGAAAACTTTCACTATCTGAAAGTGCCTGAGTTAGATTCTGCTATAGTTAATGATTAAATATTCTCAACATAAAAATAAATATGAGGATATAATTACTAACACACTACATTTACTTAATCTTTACATTGCACATGGGAAAATAGTGATGTGAATGAACCCAAACTTTAACTAATGATGTTTTAGTTCTGCTTTTGAGTATATTTAATATATTAGCAACTGGTAACAAAAATAAAATTGCTACCTCTTTTAGTTTTGACTGTCAAAGAATGAGGATTATGAGTAAATGTAAGTACATGATGGACTATTGGCACCCATACATGAAAGTCCATCCAAAAAACGAAACAGAAAATATTGAAACAATATTTTAATACTAAGAAATAGAAGAATTATATGAAGTGTTACCAGTACTATATTGCATCTCAAATATTAATTAATATACATAAGGATCTGGCACAAGACTGAAAAGTGAAAGAGCTGATGTTTTAAAGAAGTAGTTCCTTTACTGTTATATCCATGTACAGTAACTAATAAAATCCATAAAATTAAAAATCAGAGTGTGTGTATTTGGCTATTTCCTGTGGTAATCAAACAATAATGTAAGTTATCAATTTCTTTTTCTGCTATGTGGCAAAAGTGAAAATTTAGCACAAATATCTTCTTTTACTTAATAAAATTCCCTAAAAGAGGGAAAAGATAGTCTCAGAAAACCATATTTAATGCATGAGTATGCCCATTTCTAGCAATTTCTTCATAATTTGCATGATCCCGAATATCTTAAACTCTTTCATACTTATCTAATACACATGCAATACAGAAGATATTCATATCTGACCTGCTGAAGAGGCATATTTCTGATGATGACTACATGTTATAATAATACACTCATAAGCTGTGTAATATTATAAGTATATTTGTTTTACTATTTGTACAAATTTCCTTGCCAGAATCCTTGTGCCATAAAGTACATTGCACCCAATCCACATGTTTGCATGCTCCATTTGTTTTGGTTTCCTATAAGGGAAAATATTGTATAAAATTTCTGACAGTAAGTTTAATTCAGCTCTTTCTCATTCTCACATTTAGAGATCACTAAGTCTGTGAGTAAAATACTGCCCTAGAACAACATTTTTGCACCACATGGGTTCAGCTACTCCTTTGAACATACTTTTTATTTTTTTCCCTCTTTTGGTGCTTATTTCCTAATCATTTCACCTACTCCTCTAATGTTCACCTCAAATCTTCCCTTTTAACTGCTACCATCAGGGAGAGGTAGCACATAATACAGGCCTTATCTTTTGAAACACATCATTAAGGAGACATTTAATATAATCTTCCTGCTGCATTCTGTTTCTTTTCTGAATCTTAAGTCAAGTTTTGGAGCAGCTCCATAGTGAAAGGACGCAGCTGATCCTACAAACACCCACATGATTAAAGATGGGAGTTGATGAGATACAGACACACATGCTAGTTTGTCTTTATTTACTCACAAGTTTCAGTTTGCCCTTGTAGGATCTAGTTTGTCCTTGTGAATTATAGTTTGCCTTTATATTCTCCCACTTCAAGTCCATGTTTCCTTATTGAATGTTGGTCTTGCTAACTTTAGGCATAATATCAGATGCAGAAGCAGGACCATTTAAAGACTGTTTAACCAGTTTTTTATACCACCAGACATAGAGCCTTTATTTGATATAATTCCTAGTAGTTCTTCTTCTCTGATCAAACTTTGATTTATACATTATTTATGATCAAAATGGACTCCACCAGGGCTGGAGTTGTGGCTCAGCAGAAAAGCACTCGCCTAGCACATGCAAGGTGCTGGGTTCGATCCTCAGCACCACATAAAAATAAATAAAATAAAGGTATTGTGTCCAATTACAACTAATATACATATATATATGTGTGTGTGTGTGTGTGTGTGTGTGTGTGTGTGTGTGTGTGTAAAATGTATTCCACCTACTGGTACTCCCTCTCTCCATCTTTCCTCTCCTCCTTCCTTCATTCCCTTCTGGATTTGCTTGCTGTGAGGGAAAAACTGAATTGCCATTCTGTGAGTAATTCTCCAGAGAGGCTCACATTTTGAGAAACTAAGGCCTCCTGAGAAGAGCCATGAGAGTAAGATTTGAAGCAGATCCTCGAGTCTTGACTGACTTAGGTGACTGCAGCTCTAGCCAACATCATAATTACAACTACATAAGACAGCCTGAGCCAGAACCACACAACTAACTCACCCCCAAATTATTGGATTTCAGAAACTGAGATAATAAATGGTTGTTGTTTGAACCACTAAAATTTTCGGGGGTGTTTGTTGTGTGAAACTATGTAACATATTATCCAAATATAGTTATGGACATGAAAATTTGTGCACTGAATTCAAATATTTCTGAAATCATAGAAATTTTGCAACAGATTTTAAACATATAACTTGTTTACCAATGTACTCTCAGAGTCATCATGAAATAAAAATAGACTTTTGCTCTGGATGATCATTATGAAAAATTTTACACACTGTAGATATATCTACTACTATAAAGATGGTTTTAAATAAATAAATCCTATAGTGTTTTGGAAATAATTACTAAATGGGTTCTATATGATAAAGTTTATTTCAATAATCACTTAGATTGCTCAGTAGTAAGAAACTTTTAACTAATAAAAACATTAAAAACTACCAAAACTCCCTAAAATTCTGTGTTCAAATACTTACAAAGCATGTAATTTTTAGAGTTTTTAATTGGGTTTCATTATATTCTACTTAGGTTACTTAAAACTGGATAGAACAGAATAATTAGTACTTCGATATCCACTGCATTTGTTTCCTTTCAGCCTATTGGGTGCTATGTTAGAACTCAACACCTAGTGCAATTGCTTCTAACCATTCACTATTATGGCTTTTTTATTCAAAGACAGAGAATACAGTCCTAATTTTAAAAAAAACAGAAAGAAGAAAAAAGTTGAATTAACCTTTTACATCAGTGAATAAATTTAAATAAAACAAGAATACACTACATCAGATTTATTATCATGTAGTTAATTGACTTCTCTAGTAAATTTTTGGAAGTAATGTTTTAAGGGAGAGTGACTCCACACATTTCAATTAAAAAAATAAAATAAAGCCAGTCATGTTTTAGAAAGGGGATAGTTTTACTTTGGACAGTTACTTATACATCAAGCTCTCACAAACCTAATACATTTTTTTCTACCACCTGTCTATATTGCTGAGTATATCTAGAGTTGAGCTATTTTAAGTCTACTCAAAAAATACTTAAAAAATAATTTTATTCACTGTTTTAGTCAGCTATTTTGCTGTTGTAACTAAAGGATCTGAAAAAGACAACTGTATGGAGGAAAAGTTTGAGGGCTCACAGTTTCAGGGGTCTTAGTTGATAGAAGGCCTGTTCCATTCCTCAGGGCTCGAGGTGAGGCTGAACATTATGGTGGGGGAGGGTGGCAGAGGACACAGCTCACATGATGATCAGAAGGAGAGAGACTCCACTCTCCAAACACAAATATATATATACCCAAAGCCACGCCCCAATTCCCACTCCCTCCAGCCATACTCTTCTACTTCAGTTAATCTCATTGATTAGGCTAAGGCTATAACCCAATCTTTTTTCCTCCAAACTTTCTTGCGTTGTCTCACATGTGAGCTTTCAGGGAACACCTTACATCCAAACCATAACATTCACATTTAAATTATTTCTGTTATTTTAAAATTTATTAACAAATAATATTTATTAGTGAATATTATAATAAAACATTAATATTTACTATATGGGCAGACATAATAACATATTTTTCTCTCTTTCTTAATAAACACTAGCAATCTGGTAAATGTCCATAAATTATTTTTCCACATTTATACACTTACAGTATATGTATACGTCAGATGACTTTATTTTCATTGTGTATGCCAGATGATTATATTTCCATTTATATTAATTTGAAGTTTCTGTTCTTTCATTCAGAGGACAGGGATGATTTTGTCTTCATCAGCACCAGACATCTGCAATTATGGAAGGATATGGCACTACTTGATGTCTCTTGTGCTACTTGTGGAATTTGCTAAGAATGAGACAGAATTTCTGATTGCTACATCCCATGTTGATATGTCAGCTGCTGCTTCTGTTACTGATTTCCATAGGGTGATTTTATAGCAAGAGTTGTGAAAAAATGATTTTGACACTGGTATTTCATGATGCATAGGAACTCAGTGACAATAGTTCGTGGCAGATGCCAACAACCAGAAAAATAAGAACTATTACAAGTCTCTGAAGCCTCAATGGAAAGTGCTCCATGTTGTTTCCTAATTCTACCAATTCTAGTGTTTGAAATATTTAGAAGCTTTGTTCTGCTCAGAGATGACACCTTCAGCAGATTCAGGTTCTAAATTATTACTGCATAAAAATTTGCCCTATCCTTAGTGTCTTAAAATGACATTTATTATCTCATAGTTTTTGTGGTATGTGAATCTAGGTAAAACTTAGCCAAGTGATTCTAGCTCCGGAACTCTCACAAGTCTAGAAAGTGTCAGCTAGAGCTGTCATAATTTTACAGTTTGAATAGGAAAGAATATATTTCCAAGTTCACTGACATTGTTGTTGTCAGGAATCAGTTCCTCTCTGGATATTGGCCATGGATCTTCCTCAGTTTCTTGCTATTTGGGCCTCTCCATCAGGCAGCTAACAACATGGCAGCTGGCTATAGCAGGAAAAAGAAATATAAGAGAGTACAAGCAGCACAGAAGCCAGAGTCTTTGATAATCTAATCTTGGAAGTGACATTCTATTGAATTATTCTATTTGTTATAAGTAAGTCACTAGGCACAACCCACACAGAGGAAGGATCACACAGGTAGTGTACACAGAGGCAGAGATCATTGGGGGCCTACTTTAGAAGTTGTCTACCATGTTATTTTTTCCCATGAGCTCAGGGAATCTTTACTTCCCAATAAAATGTTTGGAGGCTGCTTTTGATTATAATTTTTTAGCAAAATTATCTTTCATTTACATATAATTTGATCTTAACCTAAAATCCTACATTTTATTATATGCTAGAATTTATTTGGAGCATGTGTGAAATTCTAATTGTTCAACTTGTTATATATACTTCTATTTTTTTTTTCATTTCAGTTTTCATAGTAAAATTCACTGAATGGGTCAAATTTATCTTGTTAGTATAGTTATATGCCTTATGTACTCTGTTGATTTATGTGCCTTCTCTCTGTCTCTCAGCTTTGTTGATCAATTTTATGCATGATTTTGCTATCTCTAATTATTTATCTTATTTCTTTTCTCCAATTTTCTTTGGGTTTCTTTTGTTATGTATTTCAGTTAAAGTACATGTTTATCCCATTAATCTTCATCTTAAAAATAAAAACATTCATCTTGCTAATAAATAACTTTTATTATTATATCCTAGATCAATAAATAGAATGCTACTGAGCACATCAGAAACTTTTTTGTGCTTTCTCCCTATCATCAAAATTCCCTTCTTCCATAAAGGCATGCTTTGATAGGTCAGACCAAAGCAGCACTTAGTCTAGGGCTAATTTTTCTCAATACAGAGGCAAATCCTTTGCCATATTGACTATGAGTTTTCCCATCTTGGCTGGTGGGAATAGGCACCAATGCTGACCCTGTATGAGATCTGAGCACTGTTTCATGTTAAGGAATAGTTCTTCCCATGGTCTTGGGTAATTTCTTCATATGCAAGTACTGATGAGTACTGTGAGAAACACTTTATGGGGAACTAATGCAAATTTCTTGGGTTCTCTCTCTGTGCAACAACACCATTCTGCATTATCTTGTCCTGCAAACTCCAGCAATCTTGTCTCACTATAATCTTGGCTTCATCTCCAAATTCAGGAAGCCTAGCAGGCTCTCCCTGGATTTTACCTTCTTGTGTTGTACCTTGGAAACTCAAGGAAATAAATAGTGATAAAAATAGAAAATACCTCATTTTCCACTTCTTGTGGATCATTGTACCTTTTGCCCCAATTTGTAATGTCTTCAAAATTACTGTTTCTTTCATTTTTCTTTATTTAAGATTTTCTCTGATAAGATAATAAATCCAGCTGCTGATACATCATTTTAGAGTAGAAGTCTCAGAATACTTAATAGACTATTTTTGAATTATTTTTAATTGATTCATTACAGATATAGGTAAAAGTGGAATTCATTGTGGTATGTTCATACATGCACATGACAGCTTTGTTAATTTTTTCTCCATAAACATTTTAAAGAAGCTAGTACAAATTTTCCTTGCCTCAAGTTTAGAACTAATTCCTGTGGGTTTTTTTTTCTAGTACATTCTACACCAATGTGCTACTCAAAGACAGTTGCCATTTCATAAGCAGTGCTAACCCTCTGCTATCTACAATCTTATAACTTACAAAATTAACTAAGACTGGGCACAGTGGTTCATGCCTATAATCTTAGTGACTCAGGAGTCTGAGACACGAGGATTACAAGTTTGAGGCCAGCTTCAGCAACTTAGTGATGTCCTATGAAATTAGAGAGACCTTGTCTCAAAATAAAACATAAAAAGTGTTGGGGATATTCAGTGGTTAAGTGCCTCCTGGTACAAAAATAAAATTAACTAAGGCCAGTTAATTTTTGATATGATGTTAACTTTCTGAAGAACAGATTGTTAGTTTGGACATTTTTCCTTGAAAAAAAGTAATAAAAGTTAAAGTTTGTATTAAATATCAATGAGTTCCAGAATCCCTGGATATTTAATAGCATATTCCAAGTTGAAAAATTAATCTGTGGCATTTAAAGGTGGTTTAACACAATATTATTCTCTCATCTACTTTCTGGTCATCCTTAGGTAAAACTGCTCTTTTGTTAATACCTACATAACTTTTGTTAAAGTTATGAATTAGTCCCTTATTCTTAATATGAATGAAAATATAAGGGTGAAAAAATATTTCAGTGAAGCTTCCAACATGAAAGGAAGAGACAGAAATAAACTGAAAATAGATAAATCAATGTTGTGGGAAGTATGATCATGGAGGCAATAGAAAAAAAAACTTCAAATAAATATAGTTAGTGTACTCAGGGAATTTAGAGGAAATGTTGATGAGAAAACATTCACTTTATAAGTGATAATGGAAAAGAATGCTTATAAAGAAACACATAAAGAAAAACATTTTTAAGAAATTTAAATTAGAAGCAAAAAATAGAGATTTGATAAAGTTAAAAAAAATCTCCCCAAAGTAGGAAAAATAGGAAAAGAGGGGAAAAGTAAGACATAACAAGTAAAGAATAAAATGATCAAATCAGAAAGTTATATTAAATGCTTGAAAATTAGAATGGAGCGGAGAAAAACATTGGAAGTATATTCTCCCAACAAATGTAGGAAAGAAAGACAAATATTTCTAGTAATTAGAGATACAAATATCAATATTAATGAGTGTACTGGGCCAGAAGAGAGAATACCAAAGACTACACCAAGTGCCATCATCATGAAATGTTAGTATGCAAGGGATAAAGAAAAAAAGACAGCTTTCAGAATGAAAATTAAAAATGAGCAAAGAGAAACTCCACAGAGAATAAATTATTTACTGAGAGCTGGAGATTATAATGACACAGGAACTACCAATACTAACATCTGGAAACTAGAAGATACTTTAGGCATACTTCCAAAATTCTGAGAAAAATTGGCATTCAAGCTAGAATGTTATAATTATTTAAACTGGAAATTAAAGGAAAGGACAAAATAAAGACCCTTTCCCCACTATGGACACAATTTACTCTCAATATGATTTACCATCCATGGAAATGCTCAAGAGACTAGTGGATGATGCAATCTTCTACAGAATGTCAACAAACCAACAGAGAGAAAGACAAGATTTCCTAGAGCCAGGAAAAAATAATCTAACTTAGATGAAAAGAAACAGAAGTTCTACAATGAAAGCAAACATAAATGGCTGAATGATTGTTGTTCAATAGGCTAATCAAGATTGAAGAGAGAAGGGGTCTCCAATAAGGAAAAAAATCCACAAAGAAAGTAGAAATGTTACACTTAATTGTGTGAAGAACATTGCTGAAATACACTTTATAGAGTTTGTGGAGCATTTGGGAAGAATTACCAATAGATAAGTAAAAATATATATAGATAAAAAATAAAATTCTTTTTTAGGAAAGAATTCTATAAGCAAGGATCTATGATTATTATATATTACCTATCTTCATAATGGAAAACTTTTGCAATGTCACTATGATATAAATATTATTGAATGATCCACAAATTGTGATATGATTACATTTGAAAAATGAGGGGGAAGAAAAATTAGAGGGAGGGAAGATAGGATAAAGTGTTAAATTCTCAATTGTCATAATAAGAGTAGTACACAACAATAAAATTGATAAATAAAAATATATATTATTTAGAAATACAAAGGGAAATAGATTAAAATAATGCTAAGAGTTGGAAATGATTATCTCTGGAGGGATGAAGTTTAAGGGTAGGAAAAGGTGAAACGAGCAATCACTCTTTCATTTTTGTATTCCGTTTAGTTTATATGCTTGTAATAAAATATGTGCATGCAATGCACTTGTAAAAATAATTCAAAGAAAAAATTAGATGGAGCAAATATTGTTGATACCCTACCTCACAGTCCATTGGCTCCCACTGACTCCATTGAAGCTATGGGAGATGATTCTTACACACTTTGACAGTGCCTCATCTTAAGGGCTTGAAGAAGAAGCTTCTCTTCTCTACCTGAGGGATTTCTTGGTGGTAGGGGATAAAGTTTACTGCAAATGAATTTGAACTAAACCCCCAAACAATGAGAAAGGTTGTACATATGTGGTTATACATGTATAGCACTGGTTTTGATGATGGTAACAGTGGAAATTAAAGTGCCAATAATGAGGTTCTTTTCAAATTATTTAATTCTGCAAAAAAATGTGAGAAGTGTTATTTTTTCCTACTCAATAGGAAAAACACCTAAAGGTCAGATAAGCCAAATACTGGGACCCATATACCATGGTTAGTAAGTACAGTAAGTGCCAGAACTGAAATTTCTCTGTAATAATCAGGCTATAAACACTTGTTGTTGTTGTTGTCATCGTCTTTTACTTGACATCTAATTTTGGGGAAACCCAAACTAAAGGTGTATGGTATGCTTATCAACAATGCCTATTTATGTGCCTCTTCTTTTATATTTTTATTGGTATTATTTTTCATTTCAATCTTGCTATTGCCTTGTAGCAATAAAGCAATCTGCTTTTATAATTGACTTTAAAATACTAAAACCAATATCACCTTTAATATTATTATGAGCATTGATGTCATGTCATGTAAACAAAAATTCCAGAGAAGATTTCAGAGTTGAGCTCTAACATATGTGACGAATTTTTTTGTTATTGTCTATAATGGTTATAATTCATGGCATCTCTTAACAGCTAAGAAATGCATAATGGTTTATATTCATTATGACAATGTTCAGCAAATACAATATAATCAAATAAATGTATATTAGCTGATCTATTATGGTGGTTTTAAAATACGTCCATAAATTATTTAACATTTATAAAGCCACGGATCTATGTCTTCTCTCCTTGAATTTAGATTGACTTTAAAGTTTTGCTAATAAATAGAAGGAATAATGTCATATGAACACTGGTGTTAGGTTAGAAAAAAAAATGCAGTTTTCATCGGGTTCTCCTGGAATGCTTATTCTCTACATATTCCCTTTTAGAATCCTCCCCCACAAAAGGAGCTATCATGCTATGAGAAATCACAAACATTAGGAAAGACTTAACATAGGTACTTCAGTCAATGATGGGGGCCGTGCTCCCAGCATTCTAGTAATTCCAGTGAAGGATCATTAAAGCTCTCAGTCATTAAGTCACTCCTGGTCTTTGAATCTTCCCAGCTCAGCCCTCAGACACCAAGGAGCAAAATCAAATCATCTCTGCTATGCATTTCTAAACTTCAAATCTGCACAAATGTGCACATGTAAAAATGGTTTAGTTTAAAATAATCAGGGAGTTTTTTACACAGCAATAGTAACTGGGGCACATTAACATTCATTACATAATTATTAAAAATACATATTGTGGTATATGCCATTTAACAAGGCAAAATTTAAAAGAGTGTTCTTTGTTCATCCTTGTTCCTACAATATTGCTAAGGAATTTTGAATCAGTCTATATCCACTGTCTTTCTGAGGTCAAGAAAAGCATGTCTTTCTAAGCAAACAGGGAACAGGAAAACCCAGAATTAGAAAGACAGGAGCATAGGACACATTGTTATTAAAAATGTCTGTGCTTTGAAACAGTACACAATTAGTAACAAGGAAAACTGCATCATATATAATAGAGCAAATAAATGCAGAACTTCCAGTTGCATAGAGTACAGGGTATTTACTGGAGCATCTTGTAGTTTTGAGAGGTTTTTTTTAATCACCATGGCTTCCCAATGTAATGTTCCAAAGGGATTAATTTGGTAGGAAATTAAATGCTTTGCTTAGATACAAGATCTTTTAAAATTATATATGTGCCAAATTGTGCTAAAATAATTGGGTAGCTGAGGACATCTGCTGTAATAAATTCAAATAGTGAATATTCAATTTAAATTAATACCAAGAACCATATCAAAAAGTCTTTATACTTCTCCTGCTTTATGTATGAAGAACCTGAAAATAGTTCATTTTAAAGATGTAAGAAAATTGTCTGAAAAGTACTGCAGTAGCCTAATTATGAAGTAATATCACAAAATGATATTTACAAAGCAGGGCCACAATTTATATTAAAAGCATGTCCCAGGGCTTTGTGGTCAATTCCTAGATTGGGTTTTACCACATTTGTGCTTATATGGTCCACATTTGGGGATTTAGTCTTATTTTACTCAGTTATTTGGGAATTAGCTGTTTAGATTGCTTCTTGTCTGCCTGCTTTAGAGCTCAAGAAATGCAGTAGATTGATGTCAACACCTTATTTCCACACCAGGGTAAATACACCTATGCATGCCAGGCATTGGTGCTTACTGCTGCATAAGATAGTCTATTTTCTCTTCAGAGTTTTATTGATTATATTTAGTGAGGAAATAAGTTGAAACTGTATATCATGATTTATAAAGGATGAGAGGCTTTCATGAGCTAGTATATAATGAACTGTTTTTAGAAAAGGACCAGTTTAACTGATGGAAGTTTACAATTTTACTATCTAATCTAGCTACTAATTTCTTTTGAGATAGAAAGTTTGTAGAATGTCTTTCAATTCATATTTATAGCTCTAGTTTTTCTGAGAAAATTCTAAGAGTTTCTTTTTCCTTTTCTCTAAAAAACAAAAACAAAACAAAGAAAGCCAAAACAACAGAAAACAACAACAAAACAGTTTTTATAGTTTGATTATTACAAAGAAATGTTGATTCTGGCACTTACTGTACTTATTAACCATGGTATATGGGTCCCAGTATTTGGCTTATCTGACCTTTAGGTGCTTTCCCTATTGAGTAGGAAAAAAATAATACTTCACATGATTTTTTGAAGAATTAAATAATTTGAAAAGAACCTCATTATTAGCACTTTAATTCCCACTGTTACCATCATCAAACCCAGTGCTATACAATTATAACCACATCTGTAAAACTGTTGGCTAGAGCTGATGAGGTTTAGATTCAGGAAACAATTTTGAGCAGAAAAGGTGGTATCTTGGAACTGGAAGAGAAGATGAGGGAGAAAAGGAAATTGAATGTGACTAATTTTTCAGCTGTGCTAACAGTATGAATAATGATACCTTAACTGGGATTGGGGAATGTGAAAATAAAATGTATGTTTTTTATGTTTCATAAAATATATACACAACCAGTGTTTATGATGTGTATTACTGTTGATTCTATAACTCTAATTTACCTTATTTTATACTCACAAAAACCCTATGAAGTAGGTAAAATTATTTTTCTCATTTTACAGAGGTTGTTATGCTCTTTTGTAACCACAGAGAAATTTAGAAGCATATTTAGAAAAGTTTGTAACTAGGGCAGCCAGAATTTGCACTAAGCAATAAGATTCCAGAACCCATGCTTTTATATCTACCTAAACTAATTATTAAATAGTTTTTCAGAAGGCACTAGTCACTATGAGGTTATAATAAGGGAGGGTTAAGAGAAAAATAGAGATTCTATACCATTTTATAATTTGGGGAGGATTTTCTAGCTAGTGAAAGAAACTTCAAAGGAACAACTGCCATGAGAGTTTATGTTGAAATTGGCTGTTACATCAATAAATTGGCCCAGGAACCGAACAGACACTTCTCAGAAGAAGATATCCAATAAATCAACAAACATATGAAAAAATATTCAACATCTCTAGCAATTAGAAAAATGCTAATCAAAACTACTCCAAGATTTCATTTCACTCCAGTCAGAATGGCAGCTATTAAGAATACAAACAACAGTAAGTGTTGGTGAGGATGTGGGAAAAAGGCACACTCATACATTGCTGGTGGGACTGCAAATTGTTGCAGCCCATATGGAAAGCAGTATGGAGATTCCTTGGAAAACTTGAAATGGAACCACCATTTGACCCAGCTATCCCACTCCTTGGTTTATACCCAAAAGACTTAAAAAGAGCTTACTACAGGAACACAGCCATATCAATGTTTATAGCAGCACAATTCACAATAGCTAAATTATGGAACCAACTTAGATGCCCTTCAGTAGATGAATATACAGGGAAACTTTGGTATATACACAATGGAACATTACTCAACATTAAAAGAGAATAAAGTCATGGCATTTGCAGGTAAATGGATGGAGTTGGAGGATGTAATGCTAAGTGAAGCAAGCCAATACCCAAATAACAAAGGCTGAATGTTCTCTTTGATGTGAGGATGCTGACTCATAATGGTGATGGTAGGGAACACAGATGGAATGGAGGAACTTTAGATAGGGCAAAGGGGAAGGAGGGGAAAGGAGGCAGCAAGGGGGTAGGAATCATGGTGGAATGAGATGGACATCATAACCCTAAGTACATATATGAAGACACATATGGTGTAAAAATACTTTGTGTATAATCGGTGATGTGAAAAATTGTTCTTTATACGTGTAATATAAAATGAATTACATTCTGCCATCATGTATAACAAATTAGAATAAACAAATAATAATAAAAAAGAATGTAGTGCTTTCAAGGAGTGATGAGAAGGTGGAATCAAGGGGACGCTGTATAGGAGCAGGAACTGAGGACATTGGAGAGAGAACAGGCTTGAACATGGAAGGGGGTTCAATCATGAAGGACTCTCTAAGATCTGCTAAAAAGTATGCACTGAGGCAGGTTGGGCCATGTAAAAGAATTACAGGTATGTGAGGGATGTGGCTGCTTGCATTTGAAAAGATTGCATGTGGTTTCAGTGGAGAGAACTAAGATGGTGAACCAGGAGGCAGGGGCAGTAGGAGGATTTCGTATTAATCCATGTGAGAAGTGATGGGCTCTGGATGAAGGTGGTGGGAGTAAAGATGGACGAAGACAGACTCAAGAGTAAAAGAGGTCTTCTTTATGCAAGGATGATTGATACCTGGAAGAGACACCTAAAGTGAATGAACTCTTTTATTGTAGGAGCCATTTTTTCAAGTAAGTAGCAGGGTGAATGACTTGTTGGAACTTACCTGGAAAAATTAAGCTAAAATTAGTTTTCAAACTGATATTTTTATATTACCAGTAATTATTTAGGGTATAATCACAATTATAAACTAATGTTTAAGATAAAAGATGAATCAGGAATTTGAGGTCCATAATTTTCGACACAAATTTTACGGAAACAGGAAAGTGACATCTTCCACTTTATACTTAAGCTTGTGTAGGAAATCCATAATAAAAACCATTTTGAGAAAAATATTCAGGCTTTTTCAATTTCTTCAAGATCTCTTCATTTGATATTAAGGCCATTATGTCATTGTTTTTATTAGTTTTCTTCTTTTTCCACTGTTAGCTGGTTTAACTAGGCAAGACTGTCATTGGCCAAAGCTTAGACAGACATACTTAGAGCACTTTTCCTAGATCATTGCAATTAACTTCATGAAACTGTATCCTTTATAAGAATTGCATTTTTTCTTAGCAGTTGATTGGCTGTACATTTTAATATAGGTTTTTATGATTAGCAGGGAACTTGAAATTCAGGGATAACATTCTCAATGGTAAACTCCTTGGTAAATGTTTTTGTGTTATGATAACTATTGTTCTGTGCAACTTGTTGCCTATGGGGACTTGGGTAATAAATACTTGGATAATGAGACCAGCTTATTATTTGCCACCTATTTAGTGGGATTATGTCCCAACAGAAAAAAAAGAAATTAGCTGTTACATAGTAACATATACAAAAAGTTTTATTTAAAAGGTACACACAGATAATTGTTTCTGTGGGCTTACAAGTGACTTGACCTGAGAAAGAAGAAATAGTAAATATTGAGTACTGTCTTATATTCACTTCAGTTTTGAAATATAAAGAAGTAAGCTAGATAGCATCTAGACAGGCATGTTTTGTTAAAATTAATTTTTTCAGAAATATTTATTGAGTACTCACTATTTTCCAAACATTTTCTGAATATCAGGGCTATAACAGTGAACATAATAGAAAGATGGGAGGCCAACAGGAGAAAAATAAATAAAGCATTTTAAGATAGTAAAGAAATTCTTCTTGTGATGCCACTTTTTCTATAATTAAACACAAAATCAACTATAAAACACTTTTAATTTTCTAAGATAAGAAATTATACACAACTGTTTTTGTGGTTTGGTGCTTCCTTGGGTCAGACATGACTGTTTATGATGAGAGATTCAGTTGAACCTTCTCCTATGCAATCCATCAAGTTGTTCAGGTAAGTATACAGGTAATGTTCAATAAATCTCTTAAAATATATGTGTTAAATATATAAGTATTTTGCTTTGTAATATATTGTTTCATCTTCCCTGAATTATGATGATTGAACTTACATTTTTTTTTAATTTCACATGGTGAGAAAGTGATATGCATTCAATTGAACCTGTACTTTGAATTATGAGTTTTTATCTTTTCCTAGCCTAATGATATGCAGTGTGATCCTTTTTCATTATGCCTGGCAAGAGCAGCAAGCTGCAGCCCTTTATCAGCCTGCAATCACAAGGGGAAATGACCAATACTCTTCAGTTTACTGTGATGATAAGCAATGATATTTGTATGTTATGAGCATTAAATACATTCTTTATGTACAATATTTTCAACTTATAATTGGGTTTATCAGGATGTAACCCTATTGTAAACTGAAGAGCATCTGCAACTGCCTTTATAATTTTTTAGAATTTGATTCATTTTCTCAAATAATTCATTTTGTAAAAAATAGTGTAAGGAAAAAATAACCAGAAGTACACAATAAATTTGTGAAAAAAATTAAATTAAATAAACACCTTAATATTTTCTGCAAGATCAGGCATTGGAAATACTAATAAAATCTCAAATTATGGCTACAATGGAGGTGAAATATGGGTAGTGGGATGAATATGACCTAACTTTCTATGTACATATATGAATATACCACAGTGATCTCACCATTGTGTATATCTACAAGACTGGGATCCTAATTAGAACACACACACACACACACACACACAATTATATTGTTAAATATAACTAAAAAGAACCAATAAAAAATAAGAGAAATATTTTGCTGCTTTTCAAATGGTGTAGTTTTGGTGAAAATATTCAAATGATATTTTAGAGGCAGAGATTTCAAGATACAAGATATGGACTTGGAAACTTATTCTAAGGAAGAATAATGGAACAAAACAATAAAAAGAAGTTTTTGGAATATGTGAGAGTTACTATTTTGGACTAAATTTTCAAAAGAAAAAGAGTCTAGAATGATATCATGATACAAAAGACCTGTACTTAGTGAATAAATTTGAAAAGGGTCTAATCAGTATGAACAACGCTAAGGAAAACTCGATTAGAGGAATTTTACTTTTCCTTTATTCCTATAAGAATGTAATTTCATTATGAGACCAATGAACCAGAAAAATATGATTCACTTTGCAAATTTACTCATCCCATTTATAATGTACAACATGTCTTATTTCTGCATAGCTCCAACATTCTATGGCCACCTGTTTCACTGAATACCATGCTATTTCTTTTTGAAACATGTTTTTTCCCTATATTTTTAAATCTAATAGATTTTATTCTGATTTCTGCAATGAGGAGTTTATAATCTGCAGTGGAGAAATAGTCATGGTTTTAGTCCAGAAAGAATAAACATTTACACATGTAAATCATTTTAAATTATTAATCCTGTTCATATTCAAGTGTGTGATCTTATCAGTTGCTTCTGATCCATTATGGTCTTATGTAATCATGGCAAATATGGCATTTTAAACCTTCAACAAGGATAAAATATAATATAAATACATGTGAATATGTATAAATATATGTATAAATACATATGAATAAATATAAATACATATGAATTTATTCATTTAAAATTGGGTCAGTGGGATTTCTGAATACATTGCTCAAAATTCTCCTAAAACTGGCAGTAAAAGCTCCTAAGGCCGTACTAACAATTGAACATTTAAGGCAAAACTCTAATTTTCACATACGCTTATGGCTCAAGGCAACATATATGAAAGCATTTATTTGTTTTAATGCTTTATTTGTGTCTATAATAACATTAAGAAAAAATAACATATGTTTTCCAACTGTTAGTCTTTTACATATTCGTTCTATGGAAACAATATCCAAGTTATCATCCAGTCAAAAATGGGTTAGGACAAGTAGTAATGTTAGACTAACAGCCTATGGTCTTCCTATTTGAGAATGAACAACTAACTGCACTGGGACAATTTCTTTACCTTTATAATACCTACCTGTCCTTTCTCCTAGCTGAATTGCTATTTTCTTTCCAGATCAAACAGGAAAAAGCAAAACATTTATGTGGCAACAACACTATTATTTTACTTTTTCCAGGTGCTATAAATTAAAACAAATATTGAACATAAATGAAATCCTAAAGTAGCATCATTTTGAATATCATGAAACTGCCTATGTTTTCTTAAAGACAACATGAGAGAACAAAGTCATATGGAATCCTTTTTATCTTAGAGCCAAGGGGTGAAAAATTGGAAAGTTCAGCATTTATGAGCATGAAGTCTAACTCCTGTGAGTTTAATTTCTATGGCAGATGTCTAAAAAGTGAAGAAATGATAAAATCCCTACTCATTACCAGCACTTGCTCTACCTGCCCTCATAGAACTAAAGGATATGCAGAGGAATCCCAAGTCATAGGGAACTACAATACTAAAAGGCCAACCTACTGAGAATGAGGGTTTCAACCAATGTGACACATACACTCATTCTACTTGTGCTTATTCTTCTTTGTGAATAGCATTATCTTCTTTATCCTAACAAGGACAGTACAGACTTGTGCTGAATGAGTAAAAAATAATTGACTTCATTTTCTTTAATATCCCTTAGAGGAAATTCAGACTGATTAGATGAAAGTTTCTGTAATTATTTCTAATGCTGCTTGACATGATCTTTTCATGATAATAAAAAATGGAAGTAAGGAAAAATAAAAGACCAATCAACCTAAAATATTCAATGAAAATCACTGGAAATGAAAAATAGATGTACATTATATAATGAGTACATTCATATGTTATATATGAATTCTAATATAAAACATTAAAATTAGTAAGGAGTTTTCCTGAATTGTGACATTATATGTACTTTATCTTCTTTTTTTTATACTCCAAGTTTTTAAGCAATTAGTATATTCATATATATTCAGGAAAAAAGACACACTTAAAAATGTAGGTGGTAGAGCATTGCCTAGCATGTGTGAGGCACTGGGTTTGATCCTAGCACCACATAAAAATAAAACAAATAAAATAGAGGTATTGTGTCCATCTACAGCTAAAAAATATTTTTTTTAAATTGTAGGCAGAGTCTACTTCACCTCAAGAGAGAACCACTTTAAATATTTTGTTTGGAAGTGTTTCCATTATAGGATGCCCCATGATTTCACACTTTCAATGTAGAGAAAATAGATATTTAACAGTATTCATTGATAGGTGATATTCAAGTTTGTACAAAATTAAATAGGCCAACTCTGATATTCTAATTCCCATATTCATTTTCATATTAGAACTATGCAGAGGCAACTCTGACAGTCAGTCAGTCCCTTATCTGCAATGATTACTTTAACAGTATTCCCCAAGGCATATCGTGTCATATTGTTTGACCTTCAGTTAACTAACTCATGCTGATTTTTGTAGTGGTCCCTTAAGACAGGTTCCCCTTACTTATATTGAGTCTAATAGAGAAACTCTTATAGGTTTTCTTTTTTACTATTTCTCAAAAATCCCATTAACAGAGTCTCTATTGTAATAGTCATCTAATTATAACATGCTCCTTGCTGAGCTCAGAGGGCAAGCCTTCTAATAAAACCGTGGTTCCTTACTGAGAAGTGAAAAGAAATAACTGTCATTCTCACTTCAGTAGTAAATTTCCATAAATTAGAGTCTGTACAAATTTAAATCCACTTGGCAAAATGTAAAGTTGAAAGGGTGAGTCTACTACTGATTTGGGCATAAACTAGGGATACAAAAATATCCTGCTTCAATGTTAAGTAGATTCTTTGTTTTTCTAAACTATTTTATTGAAAGATGACTGACATTTAAAAAGCTGTACATATTTAATGTGTATCTCTCAGTCAGGGAATAAAAATGTATATGAAACTATCACTACTATCAAGACCACAAATATATCTATCATCTCCTAAAGTTTCCTCCTGTTCCATCATCATCATCATCTTCATTACTATTATTATTATTCTCATTATTACTGTTTTATGGTATGTTCACTTACCATAGGATCTACTCTCTTGGCAAATTTTAAGTATTTGCAATATGGCAGTACTAGCTATGGACACTATATGGCATAGTAAATATCCTGACATTTTCTTGTGCAACTGAAACTTTGAACTCTTTAGTCATCACCTCCCTGTTTCTGTCTTCCATTGTCTGGTAATCACTGTTCTCTGTGATTTTATAGAGAAGTTCTATAATATTTGTCTTTCTGTATCAAGCTTATATCACCAAACATAATTTCCTCTATGTCCATGTGTATTGTCACAAATAGTGGGATTCTTTTTTTTTTTTTTGTAAGGCTGAATAATATACCACTATCTACATAAGCCATATGCCATATGTTATTTATCCATTCTTGTACTGGTGGACATTTAGATTGTTTCCATATCCTGGCCCTTGAGAATAATGCTATAGTGAACATGGGATTATAGATATCTCTCTACATCCTAATTTGAAAACCTTTGAATATATATCAAGAACCATGATTTCTGGATCAAATAGCATTTCTATTTTTAATTTTATGAAGGACTTCTAACTTTTACATAATGGCAGTACTAATTTGCATTCTTACCAACCTGATATCAGGGTTCCTTTTCCTCTACATCCTCACCACACTTATTATCTCTCATCTTTTTGACCACAGACATTCTAACAGGTATAAAGTGATACCTCATTCTTGTTTTAATTTGCATTTCACTGATGATTAGTGATGCTAAGCCCCTTTTCATATACCTACTAACCATTTTATGTCTTAGAGAAGGATCTTAAGTTGGGTTATTTATTTATTTTTTGCTATCTAGTGCTATCAGTTTTGTGTATATTTTGGATATCAATCCATTACCAGATATATAATTCACAAATATGTTGTCCTATCCCGTAGGTTGTTTTTTTTTATTCTTTTGGCTTTTTCCTTTGATATACAGAAAGTTTCTTAGTTTGATGTAATCTTACTTGCTTAAATTGCTTTGAGTACCTATACTTTTGGCATAATATCGAAAAAGGGCCTTTTTCCCTATGTTTCCTTCTTGGAGTTTTAAGGTATCGGGTCTTACATGTAAGTCTTTGATCCTTTTTGAGTTGTTTTTTTGTATAAGGGATAAGATTACGGTATATTTTCATTTTTCAGCATATAGATATTCCGATCTCCCAGCACCATGTCTTGAAGAGACTGTCCTTCTACCACTATGCATTTTTGGAACGTTCATTGAAAATCAGTTCATCATAAAGATGTTTGTTTATTTCTGGGATTTCTATTTTATTCCATTGATTGAGATGTCAATTTTATGACAGTATGTTGCTGTTTAATTCCTATAGCTTCTAATATAATTTGAAATTAAAAACTATGATACTTTTCACATCATTCATGCTCAAGGTTGCTTTGGCTATGTGGAGTCTTCTGTAGTTCCATATGAACTTTAGGATTTTATTTATTCCATTTTATCCAAATTGGCCAAATTATATTTTCAGAAGAAATCCTATGATCTCTGCCTATGTGAATCTGATTTTCAATTATGTTTTCCACAAAGGCATTTCCCTTCTATCACTGTTTGTTTGTTCAATGTCTTGATAAGCATTGCTATATTTTCTCATTTTACTATATCAAAAATGGTCTTTATTTTCCTATGGACATAATGGACCTCATCTGCACTTTCTTAAGAATAGAAACCATTGTTCATTTTATGTATTGTTACAGTTTTTATCTGGCATGTCTTTCAAAGGTGTATGTGTTGAAAACTTGGTTCCCTACTAGTGATGCAATTAGGTTGATCGAGTCTACTGGGAGGATGTATATCACTGGGGGTGTGACCTTGAAGGGTATACTGAGACCCTGGGTCTTTTATCTCTTTGTTTCCTGGCTACCATGATATGAGCAAGTTTTCTCTGCCAAGATACTTCTCCCATGATATACTGTTTCACTATAATCCCCAAAACCACTTAGCCAAACAACCATGGATTGAAAGCTCTGAAACAGTAAGCCAAAATAAATCTGCTTTTTTATCTTAGGTATTTTATCACAGCTGCAGAAAACTGAATAACACACATATATTTGTTCCTTTTTACATCTATGAAAGATTCTAAAGGGATGTTCTTTTGATCAAATAGTAAGCCCATATTTCTCATCCTCCTTTGAAGCTAGGTTTAGAATGAGTCACTCACTGGGTTCTAACAAGTAGAATATGGGCAGACTTGGTTCATAAAATAAAATCTTACATGCTCTTACTCTTTCTTTTTGATCACTGAACTACTGAATACAGAAAATCTAATGAAGAATCTGAGATATCCCTTTAAAGTTGTAGAGCTATAGGAAGCAAAGACTGATGAGATTCTTGGATCATTATGTGGAAAGATTCTTACTAGCAACCTATTTCAACTCTAAGTTGAAGAAGAAAACTAATTTATATTGTTATAAATGTTTAGATTACTTTCATTACAGCACCTTCTGCTAAAAATCTTGATTATGCTATGTTTCCTTTATAGGATGACTTTAACTTTGGTTGATATGTTGAAGTCTCCCAGAATCTTGTCTTTAACTTTTACCTCTTCCTTGAACATTGTATTAGCATTTATTATCATCTGCTATACAGGACAAGAAAAAAGACCTCTCAAATAATGTTTACCAAAAAGAAACTAAGGTTATCAATGCTAATAGTTTCCCAGAACTGCTATTAAACAAACAAACAAACAAAAACTACAAACTGTATAAAAAAACTACTACAAACTGTATACTCTTCCTATATTTTCTATTACTTGTATATATTATGTCTCCATATTTTTATTTTATTTTATTTTATTTTGGTCTGAAGACAGATTCTAGTCTCATTCTCTTTACATTTTCTCTGTAAATATTTTCAAACCCAAATCAAGCACATAAAATTGTGTTCAAAAGCTTTTATTGACTCCATTTACATTTCTTCCTACCAATGTTCCCAAAACTTGTTCAATGTCCTTTCACCATAGTTATGCTTATTTTTTTTGTTTTTCCTCATTAGGAATTCCTAAAGTGAGTACTTATGGGTATTACAGGCAAAAGCTACCTTAGAAATTGAAGAAGTGAAGTACTAGGGTAACCAAGGAGACTGTAGATACAAATTAACAATAATGCTTCTATAAAACAAATAATGCTTCTATAAAACTTCTATAGGCAAAGTACTCTGATATTCATCATCTCCTTTGAGATTCACAGCCATCCTAAAGAGGTAGGCTTATAGTATAATAAAAGCAGTTTCCCCTTTGGAAGTTTTCCTTGGGAAATTTACCTAACCTCCTTCTCTATGCCTTTTGAAAGGATTATGCTCTCTCCCTTTGCTCTGAATTCTAAATTCTAAGATGTTCACTGCTAAAACATCTCAATTTACAGAATCCAGACAGTTTGGTTATCTTCAGATAGCATCAGAATGTGTAAAGCCACTCCTACATATTTTTTGTACCTTTATTTTGTTTATTTATTTTTATGTGGTGCTGAGGATCAAACCCAGGACCTCACACATGCTAGGCGAGCATTATACCATTGAGCCACAACCCCAGCCCCACACTCCTACATCTTTAGTTCTATGCATTGACTAACACAAAGCTTATAAATTTCCATGAGTTTTAACTCAACTTTAATGTTGAGGTCAGTTGTGATGATTTGGCCAGTGGGGCACACAAACCCTGAATGAGAAGGACCCTACTCAGCATGTAGCTTCCCTGTCCTTTATGACTACTTTTGCTCTCTTTAAAATATATTTGTGTCCATGAGTTCCCTAACATAGGTCTTTCAAGGCCAAAGGCCCCTCTATCCAAGGCACTGGCTTTTGAATAAACCTGATTCCTTCCTACCAACTCTTGTCTCCCAACCATCGGCTTTCAGGTGGCAATAGCCTAGACCTTAGTCTGGTAATAGTATCTCAATTCCTTTGTTAAGAAACTGATAATGACAGCTTACTAAAGTGACACAGCCACATCAATGTTTATAGCAACTCCATTCAAAAATAGCTAAACTATGGAACCAACCTTAAAGCCCTTCAACAGATGAATGAATAAAGAAATTGTGATTTATATACACAATGGAACTTTACTTGGTCTTAAAGAAGAATATGAAATTAAGGCATTTGTAGGTAAATGTATGGAGCTGGAGAATATCATGGTAAGTGAAATAAGCCAACCCCAAAAAACCAAAGGCCGAATGTTTTCTCTGATATGTGAATTTTAATTCACAATAAGGGGGCGGGGCTAGAGAAGAATATAGGTACTTTGGATTATGCAAAGGGGAATGAGGGAGGGGAGGAGTACGGGGGTAGGAAGGATAGTAGAACTGATTGAACATTATTGCCCTATGTACATATATGACTGCATGATATGTGTGATTCTATATAACGCACAACAAGAATAAGAAGTTATACTCCATATACATATGATGTGTCAAAATGCATTCTGCTGTTATGTGTAACTAACTAGGACAAATAAAAAAAAGAAAGTGATATTGAGTGGTACATATACACAATGGAATATTACTCAGCCATAAAGAAGAATAAAGTTATGGCATTTGCTGGTAACTGGCTAGAACTGGCAACTATCATGTTAAATGAAATAAACCAACCCCAAAAAACCAAAGTCCAAATTTCTCTGTAATATGCATATGTTCACTCTCAATAAGCAGCCTGGGGGAGGAGTGGAGGTTCACTGAATTAGACAGGGGGGAATGAATGGAAGGGGGAGAGAGAAATGGGTAAAAAAGTAGAATGAACTGGACATAACTTTCCTATGTTCAAATATGAATATATGACTAGTGTAATTCCACATCATCTACAACCACAAGAATAGGAAGTTACACTTCATATATGTATGATATGTCAAAATACATTCTACTGTCATATATAACTAAAAAGAACAAATAAAACATTTTTAAGGGCTGGGGTCTATGGCTCAGAGGTAATGCACCTGTCTGTTATAAGTGAGACACCGGGTTCAATTCTCAGTACCACATAAAAATTAATAAATAAAATAAAGAGGTCTATTAACAACTAAAAAAAATTTTTTTAAAAACATTTTTTAAAACTTCTGCAGTTCTAGAATAAAGTTCTTTTTTTTTTTGGTACCAGGGATTGAACTCATGAGTACTCAACCACTGAGCCACATCCCCAGCCCTATTTTGTATTTTATTTAGAGACAAGGTCTCATTGAGTTGCTTAGCACACTGCTGTTTCTGAGGCTGGCTTAATAAAGAACTTTTAAGAAAGTTTTAACTAATTAATATTTTCCATCCAAAAAATGTATTTACCATCTACTATATCCCTTACCTACTTCTTGTCTGTTGCATAGATTAAAAGATAAGACAATTTTAGATTGATTTATTTTTATGGTGCTGAAAATTGAACCCATGGCCTTATGCATGGGAGGCAAGTGGTCTACAAACTGAGCTATATCCCCAGACCTTTAGATTGATTATTAAAGTAGGGAGAGGCTCATTGTGGAGTATAAAGTTTCCCATACTAATTTAAAATCATTTTTTTTCTTTTGATGTAGCATCACACTATATGTGCAGTCATACATGTATCTAGAGTAATAATGTCCACCACATTCCACCATCTTTCCTGCCCCCATGTCCCCTCCTTTCCCCACCCTCCCCCTTTCCCAAAATTCCTCCATTTTTCCCATGCCCTCCCCTGCATTATGGACCAGCATCTACTTATCACAGAAAACATTCAGCCTTTGGTTTTGAGGGTTGGCTAACTTCACCTAGCATGATATTCTCTAACTCTATCCATTTACCTACAAATGCCATAATTTTATTCTCTTTTAATGCTGAGTAATATTTCATTGTGTATATACACCATCGTTAATTTCAAAACATTTTTAAATAGAGCATCCCAGTGGTACTGATATTTTATGGAACATACTTTGGGAAGCACTGATCTGGTCTGGACTTGGACCAGTCATCTAATCATCCAACCTCTTTTTTTTTTCATATCATCAGAGGCAACTTACTTTGTGGCTACAAAGCAATTATCATGAAAGCTTCTGTTGTGGATATTGGCCTTAATAATAATACAGTTTTTTGTGGTACTAAGATTGAATCTGGTAGTAGGGGTGCTTTATCATGAGATACATCACAGACCTTTTAATTTTTTATTTTGAGACAGGGTCTCATTGAATTGCAGAGGCTGGCCTATAGCTTGCAGTTCTTCTCCTGCCTCAGCCTCCCCAGTCTCTGGAATTACAGGCATACACCACTATTGTTATTATTGTGACCTAATATTTGCTACCTTGATTCGTTCTCTCCTTTGTCCTCTTTTGCTTTCTATAGGACTTTCATGAAATAATAAAAAGTAGGATCTGTTACTAGGGAAGTGGTGCATAAATTAGACAGACTGAAACAAATATTTTATATCCAAACTGAAGCTGCAAAATCAATGCCTCATTTCTCTCTATATTAAGAAATCCAAAATGAACTTCTCTTCTAAAGGCATCAGACATGGCCATTTTGAAGTGTTCTATGCAAGCATGGCAAGTCAAGGAATCAGCCACTGCTTCCTGAGTTCAGAACTTGTTTTCCTGAGGTTGAGAAGTCTCTGTTTAGTCATAAAGATTGATCTTGAAAAGAATGAAGAGACGTCTTCAGAGTCCATTTCCTGAGGAGAAATCATGGCTTCACATTTGGTCTAACAACACACCCTACCAAAAATATATATTAGCATCATTAGAACCATGCACAAAGTGATACCTTTCTTTGGAAATTCAAACTTAGCCATAGTCATGAAGCTGGAACAAATACACTGAAATATGCAACTTGCAACTTCCAGGGATCACTGGTCAAATAAAATGTAATATATACTTGATGAGTACCTCAAGAGAAAAAAAAGAGACACCCTCTTTTGCAGGCTTAATGATATTTGCTCCTGAGTCACCCCTGTATTTTCCTCCCTTAATAATCACATAATTTTCTTAGATTTTCACTATCTTGCTGTATATATCTTTTTTGGCTATCTAATTAACATTATGATTTTTGATTTACTTATGTGGTGTAATAGTAGATTCTGTCCTATCCTTACAAAATATATTTGTAAAAAACACAAATAAACAAAAAGAAACTGATATTGAGAGGTATGACCAATTTCAGGAAACTCAGCCATTTATTAGCAAAGAGAGATTTCATATCCAAATTATTTTACTAAATATTCTATGTCTTTTGACCACAACACACTTGACTAAGAAAACAAAGAAAATAAATTGGATATCACTCCAGTTTAAATACTATCAAAGGAAAACAAGGAATTAAAAGAGATTTGCCAAAAGGAGTCTGTAATTTAGGAGGGTAATCAGTGAAGAATAAAGGTAAGCAAGGCAAGGGAGGAAGATGTAGAAAAAATAATAAACAGTAAGGTATTATAGAGCAATATGTTCAAAAAGAAAAAAAGGTGATAAATACTAAAGTAATACAGATGTATAAGAATTTTTTGAGTAGGTGTTTTCAAAATTAGGGCTGAGAAAAAAAAAAAAAAAAAAACATAAGATGACCAGGGTATCAGATCCCAAATCAATATTAGGGTCTAAACTATGGTTTGAAAAAAAAAAAGTAGATGAACAAAAGAAACTATTATCTACTGATGTTGTGTTTTATTAATACAGTGGGTGGTCAGCATAATTAAGATATGCAAGAATTATTAATTAATTATTAATGTCACAAAGCTAATAGTAAAGTAAAGGAAATCTTGCTGAAAAGCTACATCAAATTAGAGTTTTAAGATTTTATTGTTTTGAGTTCTATCTATTTCTGAGAGATTTTGGCTATATTAATTTATTTTTCTTGTTTCTTGTTTTTCTTATTTTAATAAGTGACCTCTAAATAATAAAAATTTTGGATTTGCACATTGATGTTTATATTTTATAGCCACATACATACAATTAAACACCTATTATTCAAAATAATTATAGAAAAAATGACTTTCATTTAATACTCTTAAGCATCTTATTAGCATTCTATTTTGTTTGTTCCATTAAATAATTTTTTATATTAAAAATCTCAGTGATGTAAAATTCCTTATGAATGTAACTAGCAAATAAGATGTTATGTTAGAGTTTGAAAGCAGAATTAGACTGGGAGTTATCCATCCTTTGGACAGAATTTAAACATATTTAAAGTGCTGGGACTTGGCCCCTCATTACAGATGACTATTTTCAGGATTTTTCTATTTAATTAAAAAGAATAAATATGGTGGTATTGGTTCAAAAATAAATTTCCATACCTGGGAATATTGTGGCTATAGGAAAGTGTGTATATTGTGGAAATATTTAGAGAGACTAGAGAAGGAGGATTACTGATAGATTAAGTCTTGTACAAGGCCTTCAGAAGTAGAGCCAGGTATTTCTTGGGCCAAACTGACAGTAAGAATGGAAACTCCTTCTGGAAGGCTGAAAAGGATCTCTTGTATATTCTCTGATCTCTGATCTCCAGTTCATTCTAATCCTTAAGTCTTGGGTATTCCTTGATTTTTCTTGAAATATTCCTATTTTAGTAGGCTTTTTCACTACTGTGATCAAGACCTAACAAGAACAATTAGACAAGGAAAAAAATATTTTAGGGCTCACAGCTTCAGAGATCTTGACTCCAGTCTTTGAGGCTCAAGGTGAGGTAGAAAATCATGGCAGAAGACTGTGGTGGAAGAAAGCAGATCAGGACATGGCACCAGAAAGCAGAAATAAAGTTCTGTTCAACAATTAAAATGTAAACTCCAAAGGTATGCCTCCAGGGACCCTCCTCCTTCAACCATCCTACCAGCCTTCAGTTATCACACAGTTAGTTTCTACCAGGGGATTAAAGTATTGATTGGGTTAAGGCTCTCATAACCCAATCATTTCACCTCTAAACCTTCTTGTACTGTCTCACATATGATTAGGGGACACCAAATCTAAACCATAACAATTACTCTTTATAAATATTATATTGCTGGCCTAATATCTATAAATGGGATTCATTGTTAGCAACTTCTATGATAAGCAAACTTTTTTCTGTTCTATTGTAGCAACATGTTTTCAGTAATAAAAATTCTCTAACGTGGCTGCAGTAATACAGCTGTCAGCCTCTTAAATTGTTGAATCATGTTAAGTTTCCGATCCAAAGGAAAAAAATGGAGAAATTAAAATAATAATGTGGTTAAGAATGTAGTTTCTGGAATCAGAAAGACATTTGCAACTTATTAGATATGTTTGTTGAAAGTATCATTCAAACTAAACATCAATTTCAAAATCTATGTAGCAGGGATGATTTCAAACTCATAGAATTGTTTTAACAGTAAAATGATGCCATGGAAACTGGTGTTGAAGGAAAAACATACTGTGCCTTTGGTTTCTAATACTATTTTAATATTATGTCTTAGCTGATGCAAATGATTGAAAATTAAAGGTTCACATAAGGATGATTTTGTTCTTTTTAAACATGTTTAATTTTGCCTTTATGGAAGCAAAAATATTATTAAGGTTGTTAATAAGAAAGTAACTTCACTTTGTATATTCTGCATTAAACTATTTTAAACCATTCTGAAATAGCAAAAGAATTTGCAGATCCTTGAGAAGTTTTTTAATAGTCAATGGATTGGGAATGAAGAACTTAAATTGTCACCGTCTCTCTAATGTTGGACTGAGCCTCAGCATTTTATATTTGGCTGTTTAGGGATCACTATATCAGCTTACTTTTGTATCCTAATAAACACCCCTAAAATTTACAATTTAAAATAGTAGCCTTTTATTTGCTCAGCCTAGCAATTCTTGATTTATCTGGGTTCATTTACGAGTCTGAAATCAGCTGCTGGTTATATAAAAGCTTTGATACTGTAGGATTGGCTGGCTGTTGACCTTCTTTATTGGGTGACTGGATTCTCATCCAGGAGGCTAGCCTGGACTTTATCAAAGACTTATTGAACAAAATTCAAGAAAACTAGCAAAAAAAAAAAAAAAAAAAAGGTACATGGTCTCTTGAAGCCTAGGCTCAAAATTGGTGCATTATCATTTTTGCAGCATTCTGTTGGACCAAGCAATTCATAATATCAGGCCAGATACATGGGCTAGGAAGAGAAAGAGTTGCAAATTCACATTTCAAGAGTAGTGAATACAATGCAGGGAAAGATCATAGCCAGTCTGTAAGCAATACACCTCAACTTTTTATTTCCATGACTGGGAAAACAATCTTCAGCTGCTTGAATTTGTATAATATTGGAACCAAAATGGTTACTTAATGGTGTATCATTGGAAATAAAACTGCTAAATAGCCTCATCACTTTTAATGTTCATTTCCCTTTGAACAATGTGGAAAGGGAAAAACTTTATTAGGAAAAAAAGAATCAAAAGAAATATAAGCCCACATATGAGCCCAAACAGAAAAAAGAAAGACACCATATGCAAGTGTGCATGCGCGCATGCGTGCGCACGCACGCACACACACACACACACACACACACACAAACACACCACACACAATGAAATCAGAACAAGTAAGAAAAAAAAGCATATGTGTTGCCCAATTATTCCTCACTTCCTATCTGAGAACTGTTAGCACAGATTGTAGTCCAGGTACTCCTGTTCATTATTTGCAACTGTTTTATATATATGTGTGTGTGTGTGTGTGTGTGTGTGTATGTATGTATGTGTGTATATATATATATATATATATATATATATATATATATATATATCTCATATGATATATTGTAATACTCATGATATATTGTAATGATATATTATAATGTTATATATTATATTGTATACTATATGATGTAGTATATTATATATGTAATATATTGCATTCATACATATACATATATATACACACACACACGTGCATGCGCACACGTGCGCACACACACACACATGTAAGTTGCTTCTTGATTCTTTTTCTTTAACAAATATTTTTTAGTTGTAGTGGACACAATACCTTTATTTATTTAATTTATTTATTTATATGTGGTGCTCAGGATCAAACCCAGGGCCCCACACGTGCTAGGTGAGCACTCTACCACTGAGCCACAACCCCAGCCTTAGCTTCTTGATTCTTTCAGATAGAAACCTTAGGAAGAATGAGAGTGCTCTAAAATTTTCTATTTGCATTGCTGATTAAATATGTGATTAGCTTAATGTCTTACTATTTTATTTCCATCACTTTACTGATTTCTTTTAAAGTGCTGTTCAGGGTCATCAGTGTTACCCGAAATCTTGTTAGACACACAAATTCTCAGGGCTCAACCAAGATCTACTGACTCTGAAACTCTGGGGCTGAGCAGCATTCTGAACAAGCTCTCCATTGTAAAGTGTGAGAATCACCTCCTTAAAGGAATATGGTGTTTTGGTGTAAAAGCCTAATACATCTGGAGACAAAAACAGATGGGTTCTTATATACACATACTCACCAACACCCCACCTCCTCTCTAGCATAGCAAAATTCTCTTCAGTTTTATGTTTGGTCCTAGTAAAAAAAGTTTGGTGACTATAATGAAAGATTTTGTAAGATCTGTAGAGAAAACTGTAGATAAAAAGATGGCTAGCAGACTTTACAAGCTGGAAAGTGAATAAAGTGTTTCTGAGAGTAAAAATAGGTAATATTTCAGCATTATATTCCTTAAAAGTAGCTATCAAAATACAAAATTTACTTTGTTAGTGTCTTGTATTATTCACCTATTAATAGAATATGGTCTCATACTTAGTATTAATTTATATTTTAAGTAATAGAAAATGTACTGTGATACTGTTTAGAAATACAATAAGAATTAAAACAGTTTATATTCACATAGTGTATGGTCATACAAGTTTATAAACTATTCTATAAAATTAATTTTTTTTACATTTTAATTATTTGGTCTTGGGTCATATAATTTTCCATCTTTATTACTTCAGGCAAAAGTAAAATAAAATGCTTAAATATACCACTCAAATAGATAATAAGAGATAACCTATCCCAAGTGGTTTGGAGTTTCTATTTACAAGCAGAAAGCTGTAGTTCATTAACACCTGAAAAAATTTAAAATCTGGGTTAGAATGAGGTTTGTAAAAATCTCAAAAGATTCAGATGATATCTCTGAGGAACTGATTAAAGTTAATACTTTTCCCTAAGAATTAATGTTCTAATATAAGAAACATAAAAGTGATTTGAAATTTCAGATGTTTTATATGTTAGCCCTAAAGTATGTCATTTTTGAAACTTACACCTTTTAAAAACTTTTATTTAGGCAATATAAAACCTGAAACTGGACTTTTGAGAGAGAGAGAGAGAGAGAGAGAGAGAGAGAGAGAGAGATTGATTGATTTTAAATCAAGGTAAACTTTGAAGAGCAGATCAATTGCTCAGCAAGAGTACATGAGTATTGTTATGGAGATGTTTTGATGAAGGCAAAATTATTTTCCAAGTCATGATTCTCAGAAACTATCACATAAATAAATTAGCTAAATTTTAAAAATTAATCACAAGTAAAAGAAGCAGTCAAAAGAATCATGACAGGAATATATGCTAATCTATGCACCATGATTTTTTTTCTATAAGTGGAAATTGAAATGAATTGTAAAAGCCAATGAAGCAGCAGAAAGATGGTTGACTATAAATCCCAGCCAATGTCCTAGATATGTCATCCTCCATGAAACGCAAGCTCTCTGATGTTGCATTTTCCATTAACAAATGGGGCAGCAGAACACCAATGTGTGTTCTTTCCTAACTCATTTGCATGTCACCATTTATAACTTTTCACTGCCCTGTGGCATTGTGGCACCTGCCTCCCAAATGAGGAATATGCAGCAGTAATAATTTTTTGATAACACCCTAGTAATTACATGACCCTTGAAGGGCTTCTTTTCAAAATTCAAAACTCACCTTCCCTTGCTTGGGTGTGAATCTAATCTCATTTTTGGCTTTCAACTTGGTTATTAACTTTCCCTCTCTTGACAGATCTGCTGGGTGATGGTAGAATAAGTCAGAGAGAGGGGTCAAAAAGTAGGAAGTCAAAACCAAAAGATTTGCTACAAAATAGACTAAAGAAGATTTAAAAAATGGTGCTTACCTCTTAGAAAATTAATAGTCACTGAAAATTGCCTCTATTCAGTAACATCATTTTTATTCTAAATAAAAAGTGTATCTATTGAATTGAAGGAATAATACTAATAGTTGAAAAAAATCTAATTCTGGATTTCACATGTGGACATATGCATGTTTAAGGCTCAAGTCAAATAGTTTCTCAACTTTTAGTAGCATTTGTTTACCTACATAAAAATTACCTTTGGTTTTCTTTTTTCAGAAATTTAAAATTTTTGCTAAAGGAAACTATACAAATATAAAAGAGATAAGCCATACAGTTCATGATTCACTGCTATAAACCATATCTTAATGAAAGCTCTAACTTGTTTTCTAATTTTTTTTTTCAGCCTTTTAGTTGGATAACAAAAATCCCTAGATCAAAGTATATTGTCCTGGAATTGTTGACTGTCAATATACAAGAGTATATTTATCAATGAATGTGTGAGACATTCACACCAAATTCCAAATTATCTCAGATTTTTAATTAGTTAATTAAGATTTAATTTTTTTTAAAGAGAGCGTGAGAGAGAGGGAGATAGAGAGAGAACTTTAATATTTATTTTTTAGTATTTGGTCGACACAACATCTTTGTTTGTATGTGGTGCTGAGGATAGAACTGGCCGCACGCATGCCAGGCAAGCGCGCTACCGCTTGAGCCACATCCCCAGCCCAAGATTTAATTTTTAATCACTGAACTCTTTTAGAAATGGAAGGATGGACAATTACCCTTTTTCTGTTGTAAATGCCACTGTCAGTAAAATCCCCTCTTCTCTACCCTGATGCATAATCAATCTATTGTGCCACTGTCTAGGCCACAGTGAATCAAGCAGTTCTATGAAAGTATCGTACATATAGCCTAAAGTATTGGTAGTAACCTTGACTTGCATAATACAGCAGCCCTCCTATGATCATTAATCTATTAAGGACTTCCTTTTGGCCAAATATTTGGCTAAACTCTAAAGATTTAAAGAAGAGTAAAAATATACATGGTCCAGTTTAATTGTGATAAGCAAAATCTAATGTTTAAGTGGGATGTTAGTTGTTACACAAAGAAATGCAAACCATAATTATAATAAATACAATGAAGGAGAGGTTTGTAGTATAGAATTGTACTATCCAATAAGGCAGCCAATAGTTATATATGATCAAATTTAAATTTAAATTTAGTGAAATTGAATAAACTTGTTCCTTGGTCACACTAGCCACATTTAAATTCCTCAAAAGACACCTGTGGCTATTAGTTATCACAGTAGACAGTGCAACACAGAATATTTTCATCATTGCATGAAGTTCTAGTAGTTCTGATGTAGAATAATAATATAAAATAGAATTAGGGAAAGCTTCCTTTAGGAAGTGATAATTAAGACCTGATGGATGAGCAAGAATTAACTAGGTGAAAAGGAATTTTGGAAAAAAGTTGAAAATAGTTTCTTTCTCATAAAACATTAAGAACTTTTAGTTTCTTAGATTTGCCATTAATATTATAAAAAAGTAAAATATTTATCTGGAAAATGTTCAATTTTATTTCAGAGATGAAAAATTTGTAAACAGTAAAAATAATATATAGTAGTTGGATGAGATTTAACAAATGAACTGGTTTAATATTTACAGATAAAAGTCAGGACCTAAGATATGTTACCATGTGCTCCAGTTGTAATGGGCTAAGGTCAAACAGTATTAGTGGTAACAAAAAAATTTTTAAAAAAAGATTCTAGGCATTCTGAATCCTAATGCAATATTGATACCATGTCTTAGAATAATCTTAAATGATCTGGACAACTCTAAACATTTTTGCAAGTATAATTTTACACATATGTAAACATGTGATTTATATATAATCATGCTTTAACCTTTATTATTCTAATAAACTAATAACAAAAATATTATTCAGATTTAATTTTGTTTGAATTAAAGAGCTGAGTAATAATGGTTGAAAAAGCAAAAGGACATAACACCTTACATGTTTATTTACATTTTAAAGCATTGTTTAAATTTTCTCAGTTAAAAGGTCATGAATATTCTTATTTTTTGCTTCCTTTATTTGCTGAGCTAAGTGTAAATGTAATTATCACAGTAGTTCAATCTGTGGTGCTTAAGGTATGATTCTGCTTTTGATATTTATAGTTTGAATTTGATTTGCTTGAAGTTTACAAAATTGGTTACGACCATTTGCCCTGCAATGAATCACACTGTCAGTTTTCAATTGCATTTTTAAATTAATCTGGTTATATAAAAGGTATTAAAATGTTCTTCACTTTTGTTGCAGTATTGAGAAAGTCATTTTTACTATAAAATAATGATTGTCACCTTTATATTAACTTATGTGTACTATATAATACATTGTATTAATGTATAGAAATAACGATCAGTTAAATTCACTTTACCCTGCATTTCCGTATTGAGATTTGATGAAAAATAAATCCATATAAAGAGACTGTTACAAGAGTCTAAGTAAGTGACTGCTTTAAATTGGGGGATTGGACTACATTCATTCACAGAACATTTATTGAGGACATACTTTGTGATGCACTGCTATGGTTTCCACAATAATAGCAACAATGAAGAGAAACAAGCATGTAGTACCTACCACTTTACTATTCTCATGGGATTTCAATTCTATGTATGAAAATAATAAAGAAAATAATATGGAAGTACATAAATCAAGGAAGAAGAATAAGTACTAAGGTTGATTTGATGATTTTGAAAAGAGTGGTGATGGGCTGGGGTTGTGGCTCAGCGGTAGAGCACTCGCCTCACACATGCAAGACCTTGGGTTATAGACCCTGGGTATAGCTTACTTGGTAGAGTGCTTTCTTCACATGCACAAGGCCCTGGGTTCAATCCTCAGCACCACCAAAAAAAAAAAAACTGACTGACTCTAACCACCACATACAAAAATAAACAAGTGAAATGAAGGTGTTGTATTCAACTACAACTAAAAAATAATTTTTTTAAAAAAAATAAAAAGCAAAGAATGGTGATAAAAGACCTCATTTTACAAGTGATAGTTGGATAAAAATGAGATGAGAAGTTGGTGATATAGAAAGAAGCTGCAATTTAATGTTAATCTTTTCTGTTTAATCTTTTCCTCCTGCTCTTCCTCCATGCTCTGTTCTTAGTTGCTCTCATTATATCAAAGAAGATATTTGGAATTTGTTTTTTAGGGATTGGCAAGCTTCACTTAGCATAATCTGCTCTAGTGCCATCCATTTCCCTGCAAATTCCATGATTTTGTCATTTTTTAGTGCTGCGTAATACTCCGTGGTGTATAAATGCCACATTTTTTTTTATCCATTCATCTATTGAAGGGCATTTGGGTTGGTTCCACAGTCTAGCTATTGTGAATTGTGCTGCTATGAACATCGATGTGGCAGTATCCCTGTAGTACGCTCTTTTAAGGTCTTCAGGGAATAGTCCAAGAAGGACAATAGCTGGGTCAAATGGTGGTTCCATTCCCAGCTTTCCCAGGAATCTCCATACTGCTTTCCAAATTGGCCGCACCAATTTGCAGTCCCACCAGCAATGTACAAGAGTACCCTTTTCCCCCACATCCTTGCCAGCAATTGTTGTTGTTTGACTTCAGAATGGCTGCCAATCTTACTGGAGTGAGATGGTATCTTAGGGTGGTTTTGATTTGCATTTCTCTGACTGCTAGAGATGGTGAGCATTTTTTCATGTAGTTGTTGATTGATTGTATGGCCTCCTCTGAGAAGTGTCTGTTCAGGTCCTTGGCCCATTTGTTGATTGGGTTATTTGTTAACTTATTGTCTAATTTTTTGAGTTCTTTGTATACTCTGGATAACATTAAACAGAGACATGAGGTGGGAGAGAAAGGGAGAGAAAAGGGATACTGCATGGAAATGGAAGGAGACCCTCATTGTTATACAAAATTACATATAAGAGGTTGTGAGGGGAATGGGAAAATAAACAAAGAGAGAAATGAATTACAGTAGATGGGGTAAAGAGAGAAGATGGGAGGGGAGGGGAGGGGGGATAGTTGAGGATAGGAAAGGTAGCAGAATACAACAGTTACTAATATGGCATTATGTAAAAATGTAGATGTGTAACCGATGTGATTCTGCAATCTGTATTTGGGGTAAAATGGGAGTTCATAACCCACTTGAATCTAATGTATGAAATATATGTCAAGAGCTTTGTAATGTTTTGAACAACCAATTAAAAAAAAAAAGAAAGAAGCAACAATACATACAAAGGTCTTGAAGTGAGAAAGTGTATAAAGTGTTCAAAGAATAACAAGGAGAAGAAGTGACAGGAGAAGACTGATCAAGGTGGAGATAATTGAGGAGCATAGAGACATGACGTCAGGAAAATTTATGATACTTGTTGGCCATAATAAGGGCTTTAGCTTCTACTGTGGTAGAGGGTGCTGCAGAATTTTGAACACAGAAGTAACATGATTTGATCTGTTTTTCGAGATCACTCTGGAAGATGTGTTGAGAATAGACTAGAATAAGACAAGGTTAGCAGTAGGATAATTAAGAGATAATTGCAATGATACAGGTGAGACTGTTGAGGACTTGAATTTAGCAATGAAAGCACAGGAATTTGAAGAGATTGCATATACAAATGTAGTTAAATTCTATAAAGTTGGCTAATAGGCTGCATGAAAGACATAGTAGAGAATGAAGTCAAGACTAACTCCAAGGGGCTGGGGATATAGCTCAGTTGGTAGAGTGCTTTCTTTGCATGCACAAGGCCCTGGGTTCAATCCCCAGCACCACACACACACACCAAAAAAAAAAAAAAAAGATGACTCTAAGTTTTTTTTCTTAAATAACAAGAAGGAAGGAGTTGTAGGTATCTGGCATAAAAAAGACTAAGGAACAGGTTTAGGAGGCAAGGTAAGTAGCTGAGCTTCATTCCTATTAAGTGCAAAATGTCTCAACTGTCCAACTGAAGATGCTAGGTAAGAAATTGGATATGAGAATCTTTGGTTTAGAGAAGAGATACAAGCTGAACAAACAAATTGTCAAATTATTGACTGAGAGAATTGCATACAGCATTAGAAAAAGAGAATATGTCTAAAACCTACTCAAAGATAGCCTTATGTGAGAAGTAGAGGACATGAGAAAGAACTGGCAAAAATGGCACAAGGCACAGCAAGTGAATGTAAATGTGTTTCCTGGTAGTCAAGTGCTTAAATGAACACTGTCAAACGCTGCTGATACATTAATAAAAATGAGTGCATGCATGGGAAACTAACCACCAGATTCAGAAATTTGTAGAATATCCATGACTTGATGGAAGTGGTTTTGTAAGATTGGTGATTGAAAACTCTGACTGTACTGGATTTTAAAGGCCAACAAGAGGAAATAACGGAAATAATTAGTATATGCACAACATTTTCAAAAATTTGACACATAAAGGGAATAAAAAAATAAAACAACATTTTGAGGAAAAAATGGACCAAAATATATATTTTGTAGCTGGAATAAATATCAGCATATTTGTGAAATCAATAGAACACACCAGTAGAAAGGAAAAATGATGATGCAGGAGAGATTTCCTAGAAAAATGACTTTGAATAAGTAATTTATGAGAAATCTTGCACCAGGCATATAAGTCATCCTATGTTGGTAATATGGAAATTATATCCATAATAATAAGGAAGGAGGTAGGAGGAAAGATGAGTTGGATGAGTGAGTGTTACAGAGTGAGCTTGTGTATATTCTTCAGGGAAGGCTTTGATTTCTCACTGTAACAATTGAATTAGTCCATTTGTTATCTTTATGGTTCATTTTCTAGCCTTTTTTGAGGTATAATTGACATGAAAATTTTACATCTTTTATGCATACATTTTGATGAGTTTGGACAATATGCTTGTATCTGATTACTATATTTATTCTTGAGTAAAATTTAATTGAGTTTTTATATAGACACCTATGGATTATGATTTACAATTTGTTCAGACAAACTTTTGTTGTTTAACATTCAAGTATTTCCAGTTTGGGTTATAATGAATAAAATGCTATGAATATTCTTATCTGTGTTTCGGAGGGCATAAGTCTTTATTTCTCTTTCCTAATTAATGGGAAGTAAAATTGCTTGGGGTAAAATGTGTTCCCCCAACATTCACATGGAAAATTCCTAATACCCACCATCTCAAAATATGGCTGTATTTGGAGATATAACTTTTTTTCACAGTTATGTATTATTGTTTTTTATTTATTTCTTACATACATGACAATGAATTTTAAAGATGTAAATGTAGTAAAATGAGGACATATGGGTGGGCTCCAATCCAATGTGACTGGAATCCTTATGGGAATGGGAAGTTGGGGCACATTGTATAAAAGAAAGAACATGTGGAGAAAGAGAAGGTGGTTATCTAAAAGGTAAGAGAGACCACAGAAGAAATAAACAGTGTGACACCTTGATGTTAAACTTCTATCCTTCAGACCTGTGAGAAAATAAATTTTGTTGTGTAATCCATCCAGTCTATGATATTTGTTAAAACAGCCCTAGCAAATTAGCTACTCCTGGTCATACTTTTAGCCTATCATTTTATATTCCTCCCAGTAATGTATATGAGTTTTGGTTACATATACTCTTTTTAGAACATTGTTTATTCAGTCTTATTTATTTTATCCACTGTAATGGAATGTGGAGTAAGTCTCATGGTATTAATTATATTTTCTTGATGTCTAAAGATGCTGGTTACTCGATATGAATTTGGCTTTTATAATTTTTTCTGTGTGAAGTTTCTGCTTAAGTCTATTGCCCATTTCTGGTGGAATTTTTGCCTTTTTATTTTTTATTTGTAAGCACCCTTTTGACATGTTCTATATCATATGTATTTCCTATGAATATCATTTCTCAGACTGTACACTATCTTCTTGATGATAATTTGATGAACAGAAAATTTAAGAAGTAATTTATTTATTATTTATCTGATACACTTAGTGATTCCTAGTTACCATCTAATAAATGTTTGACTACCTGATATTAATGAAAATATTATTTTTTATAAAAATGTTATAAATTAAAAAACATTACATGTGTACATGACACATATTTACATTTTTAATTCTTATTTGTAATGTTTGGTAGATGTTTATGTTTGTTTTAATCCATATTTTTATTCATTTGCTCCAGTATAATTTTTGAAAGATATTATTTTTCCAATATATTGCTTTGATGACTTTAGCAAAATCAATTTAGTGTGTGGGGTTTTATTTCTGTAGTATCTATTGGGGTCTATTGATCTATTTATCTATCTTTATGTTAATATACACTATTTTGATTACTATGATTATATATTAAATTTCAGAATAGGCTCTTCAGCTTTGTCTTTCTTTACAGTATTTTTTTTAATTTTTAATTTTTTAAAATTTTTCTAACTAGTTATACATGGCAGCAGAATGCATTTCATTTTATTGTACACAATGGAGCACAACTTTTCATTTCTCTGTACATGATTCAGACTCATATCATTTGTGCAATAATACATGTGACTAGGGTAATGATGTTTGTCTCATTCCACCATCTTTCCTGACCCCCCATGTCCCTCCCCGCATCCCCTTTGCCCAATCCAAACTTCCTCCATTCTTCCCATGCCCCCTCCCCCTATTATGGAATAGGATCCTCATATGAGAGAAAACATTCAGCATTTGGTTTTGGGGGATTGGCTTACTTCACTAAGCATGATATTCTCCATCTCCATCCATTTACCTGCAAATGCCATAATTTTATTCTCTCTTAATGCTGAGTAATATTCCATTGTGTATATATGCCACCATTTCTGTATCCGTTCATTATTGAAAGGCATCTAGGTTGGTTCCCCTATATGTTTTGATTACTATTGATTCTTTATATTCTATGTAAATTTTAGAGTAATCTTGTTAATGTCTATTTTTGAAATGCATGCTAGGATTTTCACTGAGATTGCATTGAAACTATAAATTATTTTTGTTTTTTCCATATTTTTATTGGTGCATTATAGTTGGACCTGTTGGTGAGATTTGTTACACATTCCTACATACATACAATGTAACAAATTTGGCAAATATCATTTCCCAGTGTTTCCCTTTTCCTCCCTTCCTCCTTCCTCAGGTCCCTTTCCTCTACTCTACTGATCTCCCTTCAAATTTCATGACATTTCTTCCCACCCCTTTCTTTTCCTTTTTTCTCTCTAGCTTCCACATATAAAACATACAACCCTTTATTTTCTGAGTTTGGCTTATTTTTCTTAAATAATGTTCTCCAGTTCCATCCATTTTCCTGCAAATGACATAAATATGGAACACTTCATAAATTCATGTGTCATCCTTGTGCAGAGGCCATTCTACTCTTCTCTGTATCATTTCAATTATAGCATGTGTGTTGCCAAATCAAGCACTGAAACTATAAATCAATTTAGAAACACATCTTAACATATTAATTCTCCTCCATTCTATGAACAGGGTATATCTCTCCACTTTTTCTCAGTTCTTTAAGGTATTTTAACATTTGTCTTACTAATATTTTTTATTTCTATGTAGTGATCTTAGATAAATTGTTAAAATTATCTCTAAATATTTTATTCAGATGTGTTCTGAAATGGTAATATTTTAACTTTCATTTTTCAATTGTGCAAAATTTTGTATGATAGTTTTGTATTCCATGACTTAACTATATTTTCTAATTTGTTGTTAGAATGAAATATTTATTTAGATTCCTTTGGACTTATACACATTTCATTCTTTGAAATATTCATCTTTTTATTTCTTACCCTTGACTTACTGAATTAGCTAAACTGCCAACTCAATGGTAAATATAAGCAGTGATATCCAGTTCCCAATCTTAGAGATATAACTTGTTATTTTCAGTATTATACATGTTAGTTTTTGGTTTTGTTTTTTCATAGATATATTTTATCAGGTTTAGAATGTTTTTGAACTTAGATTGCTGAAACTTTTTACAATGAATGATTTTTACATTTTGTGAAATGATTTACTGAAACTGTGGAAATAATCATATGATTTTTTATATCTTTCTAATAACATGATAAATTTCATTGCTTAAATTTTAATGATAAATAAAGTCTACTCCTTGTGACAAATCTTTTTAAATTTTGTATTGAACTATATATTTCAGAATTTTTTATACTAATAGTTTGCTATACATATTTGGGTTTGTGAGGTAGAATTATTTACAATTTTCTTGTCTCATAATTTTTTCATTGTTTTTGCTATCAGGGATATGGTAGCTTCATAAAATGAGTTAAAGTGTGCTCCCTCCTATGTTTTCTAGAAAAAAAAATAGTGTACAATTGTTATTACTATTTCTTAAATTATTTGGTCAATATCTTATTTTTTAAGTTTTTTCTAAGTTTAAAACTATAAATTTCATTTTAAGCACTGCTTTATTGCATTCTACAAATTTTGATATATTCAGTTTATTTTCACTTTTTTAAAAAAAATTCTACATTTACTCACGACTTCGTCTTTTATTCATAGGTTATATAGGAGTGTATTGCTTAATTGCTAAATATTTGCTCATTTTTTCCAATACCTTTTGTTGTTATTTTCCAATTAAATTCTGTTTGGTCAGAAAACAGACTCTGTATACTTTTGATCCCTTTCAAAAGGTATTTAGACTTCTTTTATGATTCAGGATACAGTCTATCTTGGAGAACATCCCATATATACTTAAGAAGAATAAGTATTCTCTAATTTTTTGGTGTATTGTTATGTAAAAAGTCAATTTGGTAAAATTGGATGCTAGTATAATAATCCAAATATTTTGCACTTTTACTAATTATATGTTTTATTGCTCTATAAACTATGAAAGAGAAGTACTAAAAATTACAACTATAATTGTGAATTCACCTATATCTGTCTTTAGTTTTGTGCTTACTTCATGTATTGTTTAGCTCTTATTATTAGGCTCTATCTTTCTAGAATTGTTATGCAGATTTTTTCCAGTACTATGGATTGAAACCAAGGCACTTTACCACTGAGGTACATTCCCAGTTCTTTTAGTTTTTTATTTTTATTTTGAGATAGAGTCTCACTAAGTTGTTGATCCTGGTCTCCAAACTACAATCCTCCTGCCTCATCCTTCCAAGTAGCTGGGTTTAGAATTGAGTGCTACTACACTCAACTTGTTATGTATTCTTGATGAATTCATTTATTATTGTGAAATAAACCTCTCCAAGTCTGATAATGTTCCTTATCCTGAAGTCTACTCTGGCATTTATGCTTTCTAGCATTCCTATTATTTGCCTGCTTTATCTTTGGCCATCATTTTATTTTTAATTCATTTGTATGTTTATGAATAAGATTCATATTTTATAACAGCATATAGTTGAGTCTTGTTTATATTTTCATCTAGTTTTGAACATTTCTTCCTTTAATGGGAAATAATTGATAAGCTTGAATTTCAGTCTAACATCTTATGACTTATTTTCACTTTGACCAATACACGGTTACTTTTGTGTCTTTCCTAGTCATCTTTGGACTTTTTGCAATTTTATGTTTCATTTTATTTCCTATATCCCTTATTAATTAATCACTTTTGTTCTTTTTCAATTATTTCTATATGATTTGTAATATGACTCAGACATAAACCCAAATTATTTTGTTTTTTGCCTTCTCTCAGGTATATCAATCATTCTCTGCCTGTTATTCAATTCTACTAAGAGCAGTTTCATATATTTCTTTCAATTTTACAGGGTTTGTGTGTGTGTGTGTGTGTATGTGTCTTGAGGAATATTCTAGTACTAATCATTCTATCTTGGCTAAATGCAGAAATATGTTAGTTTTATTCAGTTTTTAAAGCAATTCATTGTTTCATTATCTACCTGAGCAGATATTTATAAATAGTAAATGTTGGAAATACATAGTTTAATGAAATACTCTCTGGCTTGAAAGAACTTTCAGTCCACTGGAGTTGAGAATGATAAAGTAAAAGTAATTTCAATATAAAATGTGATTATTATAGAAATGGAAAACTTAATAGCAAGTAATATGGGATAGAAATAAAAGGTAATGTTTTATTATAAATTTTACTCAGGTCTAAATCAAGTTTTATGGTACTAAAATCATGAATTTCAATCATGGCTGCAAGATTGGAATCCCCTGGGGAGTTCTAAAAAGTATTGAAGCCTTACCTTTTCTGATTTAATTGGTTTGGAGTGTGATCTGGCTTTAAAATTTGGAAAATCTCCTGTTGATACCTGCTTTGAAGTCAAAAGTCAGTGCTTATCTATGGTAATTTTCATCAGATGGGTCTTAGAAATAAATGTATGAATTTGTAAAAACAATAAATATTGTTCTACCAGTTAAAACTTTTACCAAATCTATATATTTTGTTGCCAGTCTCTCAGAAGTTTGCATATCTTTTGTCCATACCATAGTTTTCCTTGTATTGATGATATGTTATTGCTAGGGTAAGCTTATCAAAATGTTAAAGTTGTAGCACTTAGCACAGTGAATGTAAACAGAAGACACTTAATAAATATGTCTTATTTGAATGGATACATTTCCAATTTATTCAATTAATTCAATATAATACATCTGTTTATACTATAAACAGCATAAATATTCATTCTTATTTATATGTGGGTAATATATGTGTATCAAGTTCAAATTGATAGCTAAGAATATGTTTTGCTATATTAGAGGAGAGTATGTAATCTAAATTTGGAACTCTCCTAGCATGTAAAATGCAGTAATATGAACAATGATGACTGTTTTTCCACCTAAAGAGGAACAAATCAATAGACAATACAAGAGCAAACAGGAATAATATGCAAATTGGTAATGTTAAATATGTTATCTCACTCATCTACTTGGTCACTTACACACTGTGCACTCAGCAGAAAAACTGCCTCTGAACACAGTATTCTTTGGAAAATTGGAAACATTACATCAAATTTGAATCACTGCACAGATTTAGAGAATTTCAGACTATTTAGTTTTGATGCAACAAGTTTCAAACTTCTTCATCTTCCTTGCTATTTTCATGGTATAGCTATCCAGAAGCATCAACCCCTTTGCTATCTTGATACTAATTATTTACATGGATAGTAATTGTTTATTGATACTACTTACTTACTGACATTTGATGTCTTGAAATGGAAATTTTTAACTATAGTCTTCCAATAATTCCTAAGTATCCACATTTTTTTCGACAGCAAATACTGACTCTCAACATGCATTATGTATAGACTACTGAGCTATTCAATATGTCAATGGTAATCTTCCCAGTCTTGAGCCTCTTAGACACTTGAGTGCAGCAATGACTGGAGAAAATCTGTGAGATTTTCTGGTTCTATATTTCTCTTCAGGCCTAAAATCACTCCCTCAAGAATACTTGTGAAAGGAAATAGTGAGCAAAACACCAATTAATTCTATCTTTTTCCTCTATCAATATCTATTTTCTGATAAATGCTTAAGCAATTTAAACTGAAAAAAATAAAAAAGATTTTTGTTAAGTTTTATACTTAAAGCACTTAGCAGGCTTTTATTCATTTTTAGGATGAAGTATAATAAGACTGAAATGGCTTAATTTTTATACCACTGTGTCTGAATTCAATGTTCATGCTTAATACATACTCCTTGAAATACTTCATGAATTAGATTGAGGACAATTTAAAATTAATAAATTGTCTATTTCATATTTAGAGAGAGAGACTTTCACAAGGAGTAATTCAGTACCATTCAAATAATTGAAACAAAGTATTTTTATAGTATTTGAAATTAAAACTAGTTTGTTTATGATAGAAGAGAGAAAATATTGGACTGGAATAAAGACTGGTTATTTCACATGAATTCTATGGTAAGATAATATTAAGATGACAGCCGGGCACAGTGGTGCATGCCTGTAATCCCTGAGGCTGAGGCAGGTGGATCATGAGTTCAAAGCCACCCTCAGTAACTTGGCAAGGAGGCACTTAGCAACTCAGTGAGACCTTGTCTTTAAATAAAACATTAAAAAACGGGCTGGGGATGTGGCTCAGTAACATCCCTGGGTTCAATCCCCAGTAAAAAATAAAATAACACTAAGATGACCCTAGCAGAAAATTCACTGGCAGTAGTCAGTTTCAGTAGAGATAGATAGATAGATAGATAGATATAGATATAGATAGATATAATCATATATATAAAATCAAATTTTACTTTAAAGTTTGTCTTATCCTCCCCAATTAGAGTATAAGATTACAGTAATCGGGTTTCATAGGAAAAACAAACAAACATTATTTTGTCCCAAGAATTATCTTGTTCCTTAAAGTACACTCTAAGTTTCATGAGGACAAAGACTACATTTACTTTATTTGTATATCTTTACCCAGGAGAATGAAATAACTGAACTTGTAGGAATTTAAAATGTGGAAAATAGGCTCCTTACTGGACATTGAAAATACTCTACTGCCCAAATCTGGAGCAATTCCCTAATGTCATTGGACCTCAGATATGAAAAGAAAATAAGAGTTAGATTAAGTTTTTTTTTAAGTTCCCTTTAGCTATAAAATCTATTATGCCCCTAACCTAACGAATGCTTCAAAACCTAAATCATAAATTGAGATTTTATTACTGAGCTTTATTAGAAAACTGCTATAGGTAATGTACTATAACGGGAATAGCAAGGCACTTGCAATCACTTTTTCTTAGCAGTGTGGAATTCAGGATGATATTGATCATCTCTGACATGTAGTTTCCCCACACATGTAATAATAGTAAAAGGGCTTCAAATGAGTTGCTATGATTGATGATACACTACGTAGCAACATAGTAGTTCCTCAATAAATGACAGCTATAACCTATTTTTAAATAAGTAATATATAGTACATGGAGGCTGGAACAATATTTATCCAATTATTCCCAATGTATTCCCAAAGCTTGGCCCAGTGCCTTATGTATAATGGACATCAATCTAATATATGCTAAAATATAATTAATTCTACTTTTAATTATAAAGGCATAGGACTTCATCCCAAATTTTCATCTTGCTATTATAATCCCCTAGCAATCTAGCTTTCAATCAACACTTTACCCAAGGTATTTTCCCTGTAGTGTATCTGTTTTGGAATCATGATGTTGAAATTATTTTAACTGGACCATTTTTTTCCTCTTTTAGTTCTCTAAGCTGAAGGTATGAGCCCAGCTTTCTTTCTGTGGTATCACTGCAGCTTGCTCTTCTCTCTGTCCTGGCATTTCTGTGGCACATGTCATTTATCTAATATCTGATTCAGAGTATACAGATGGCACATTCCCACAGGATAACTTCTTCAGCATTTTTGAATCCCCATTTTCTATTTCTGTCACATGGTAATCTTTCTCTTTCTGTCTGTGTGTGTAGGGGGGTTTATTATACATATCGATTTATTATACATATTTACCTAGACTTTGAGGGAATGAAGAGAACAGAATGAATGAGATATACATTAATTATATTTTCAGGTACATGTTAAAGTAGAGGCTGTTTAACAAGTTTAATATCGTTTGCCTCCAGCAACAAATAGTTCAAGTGACACAAGCTTTACGTTTATATATAGAAACAAGAGGATATATAAATCATTGGAACTATATTTGTCAATTACTAAAATGAATTAAAATATTTTTCCTTAGTGGTAACTAGAGACTGGGAAGGGCAGTGTAGAGAGAGAGAGAGATGGAAAGAAGCTCAATAGGGTGCAACAAAAGAGAGCATAGGAATTCACACTTCTGGTTCTTCTTTAGTATAGTAGGGTAGGTGTAGGTTAAAATAATATATATTTTAAAATGACTAAAAAAGAATTCCCACTGAATAAAAATAATTAATGTTTGAAAATATGGAAATGCTGGTTACCTTGATTTGATTTTTACACATTGTATACATGTATTGACTTACGATAATGTGACACCTAAATGTGTACAAAGATTATATCTCAATAAAAAATCAATAATAAAAACCCAGAAACAACCCCAAAGTGTTTTATTGCCATGTCAGTCCTGCTTACACCCAAAGGTCTCTTTTTTTGGTGAGGGAATCACAATGTGCAATATTACAAAATCAAAAGAATGCATTCATGATTTTTCTGCTTGATTGGACAAAATTATATAAAAAGGGAGTTGGCCAAGTAAATGTTATTTTAGCAAATCAGAATACAGTTAAAATATCTTTATGAAACAGTGGGTCTGATTTAAATTATCCAGAGAGCAATGCCTACATTTTGCATTAAACCATCTAGTTATATTTTATTTGGAACTGTTTTTTTTTTTTTAATTCACTATTAGTTGTTCCAATTTCTCACAAATGTTGAAACATGTGATGGTCACAAAACAAGAAATATCTTTCTGGTTTTCACAGTCATTTTGCTTCCAATGCTGTAGAAAAGAAGGCAAATACTAATTATCTTGTTTACAATCATCTAATTATTGGCAGGAGATGGATTAAGAACCTCCCCCTAGCAATGTCTCCCTAGATGCAAAATAAACACTGCAATTTTAAAAAAGGCAGCAACTAGAATGAAAAAGGTTTTCCTAATTTGACCATTATAGACGCTTAAAAATTGTCTTCCAAGATGAGCTAGTACTTGAATTAATAGTTCAAATCAAACAAAAAAATTTACAGGGAATTTCAGCTATATCCTAATCTTGGAACAGGTAATGAAAGCTCTCCTGTAATTTATTAAAACATACATTTAAAAAATATGGCAAATAAGAGCAATTAGATGAAATAAATTAAAGGAATAACTATAGGAAAAGAAGAACTTAAACTAGCATTATTTGCTGATGATATGATTCTATACCTAGAAGACCCAGAAAACTCTACCAAGAAAGTTCTAGAACTAGTAAGTGAATTCAGCAAAGTGGCAGGATATAAAATCAACACCCATAAATCAAAGGCATTTCTGTATATCAGTGACAAATCCTCTGAAAAGGAAATAAGAAAAACTACTTCATTCACAATACCCTAAAAAAAATATTGGGAATCAACCTAACAAAAGAGATGAAAGTTACAATGAAAACTATAGAACCCTAAAGAGAGAATAGAAGAAGACCTTAGAAGATGGAAAGATCTACATTGCTCATGGATAGGTAGAATTAATATTATCAAAATGACCATACTATCAAAAGCACTATACAGGTTCAATGCAATTCTGATCAATTCCTCATAGAAATAGAAAAAGCAATCATGAAATTCATCTGGAAAAATAAGAGACCCAGAATAGCTAAAGCACTTCTAAGCAGGAAGAGTGAAATAGGTGGTATCACTATACCAGATCTTAAACTATACTACAGAGCAATAGTAACAAAAACAGCATGGTACTAACACCAAAACAGGCTGGTAGACCAATGGTACAGAATAGAGGACACAGAGACTAACCCACAAAATTACAACTACCTTATATTACACAAAGGTTACAAAAGCATGCACTGGAGAAAGGATAGCATCTTCAACAAATGATGCTGGGAAAACTGGAAATCCATATGCAACAAGATGAAATTAAATCCCTATCTCTCACCATGCACAAAAGTTAACTCAAAATGGATCAAGGATCTAGGAATCAAACTAGAGACTGCATCTAATAGAAGAAAAAGTAGGCCCTAATCTCCATCACGTGGGGCTAGGCCCCAACTTCCTTAATAAGACACCTATAGCACAAGAATTAAAACCAAGAATCAACAAATGGGATAGATTCAAACTAAAAATTTTTTTCTCAGCAAAAGAAATAATATGTGAGGTGAACAGGTAACCTACAATCTGGGAACAAATTTTTACCCCTCACACATCAAATAGAGCACTAATCTCTAGGGTATATAAAGAGCTCAACAAGATAAGCACCAAAAAACCAAATAACCCAATCAACAAATGGGCCAAGGACCTGAACAGACACTTCTCAGAAGAGGATATACAATCAATTAACCAATATATGAAAAAATGCTCATCATCTCTAACAATCAGAGAAATGCAAATTAAAACTACTCTAAGATACCATCTTACTCCAATAAGAGTGGCAGCCATTATGAAGACAAACAACAACAAGTGCTGGCGAGGATGTGGGGAAAAAGATACACTCATACACTGCTGGTGGGACTGCAAATTGGTGCAGCCAATTTGGAAAGCAGTATGGAGATTCCTTGGAAAACTGGGAATGGAACCACCATTTGACACAGCTCTTCCTCTTCTCAGACTATACCCAAAGGACCTAAAAACAGCATATTACAGGGACACAGCCACATCAATGTTTATAGCAGCACAATTCACAATAGTTAAACTGTGGAGCCAACCTAGATATCCTTCAGTGGATGAGTGGATAAAAAAATGTTGCATTTATACACAATGGAATATTACTCAGCAATAAAAAAGAATAAGATCATGGCATTTGTAGGGAAATGGGTGGCATTAGAGAATATTATGCTAAGTGAAGCTAGCCAATCCCCCCCAAAAAAATGCTGAATATCTTCTCTGATATAAAGGGGGTGACTCAAAATGGGGTTGGGAGGGAGAGCAAGGGAGGAAGATTACGTCTAGATAGGGAATAGGGGTGGGAGGGAAAGGGAGGGAGAAGGGGAATAGCAAGGATAGTGGAAGGAGATGGTCATCATTATACAAAATACATGTATGAAGATGTGAAAAAAAGTAAAATTATAAATAGAAAATTGATATTAAAAAGAAAGATGAAAAACAAACTGTGACTTGCTTCATTTTAAGAAACAAAACTACATTAGATTGTTTTTCAAAGTAATTTCTGGAAGTGGTTTCTCTGTATATGTCAAATAACTGGTCTTATTAAAAGATTTCTTACTTAGAATTGTTCGTACTTTTGGACTAAAATTAGTTATAACTGGAGTCTGTAAACAATTATAACTAAAACATCCTTTGCTGTGGCTTGAAATCCATTGGTAATAACTGAAATATCAACTGTAAACTCAATTCTCTAAAATAAAAAAATAAAACAAAAAAAACCACAAAAAAATAAAAATAAAAAATAAAAAAATGTGGCAAATAGAGGATGTTAAACAATTTTAGTATTTTGCCTCCAGCAACAAATAACATAAGTACATGTGGAAAATAAGCCTTTTAAGACTCACAACATTAAAATAATTTTATAAAGGGATGCCAGTACTAATAGTTGATAGCTATTGCATACTTGTTTTTATGCTAAATACTGTTTGGAGTGTTTTATGTACACTAATCTCAGTTAAATCTAGGGGTATGAGAAGAATCCGATTTTTTATTTTATAGTAACTAAGTTTGTACCTTTGTGTTTTCATGAACTTTGATCAATGTTACATAGCATCTGTTTCAACATAAGTGCAAGCGATCTACCTCCAGACTCATTTGTTTTTCACCATTTCTCCCACCACTATGGATGCTGGGGAAATTGGGAAATATTGTCACAAGAAGACATGGTAAGAAAAGGAAAAATACCATACTACTTATGCAAAAGGTGAAATTGTTTTAAAAACTCAGTCATGAAAGTTAAAGTGCTCACTTCCTTCATTACTTGATAGAAATGATACCCATATAACTGTTTGACTTTCTCACTCTACATGCTGACTCAATTGAAATGTGGACAGAGTAACTCCAAGAAATGGAGTTTAGTTGCCAATACACTGTGTGAATTAACACCAGATAGATTGCTCCTTAAGTCTGACTCTATCTCTCTAACCAAATTATGGATAACATTTGCTTGTTTTGTTTGACTATGTTTGCTTATTTGTTTTGATTTTCCACAGGAGAAAACAGATCCTCTTCTATGTGACATGAGAATCACAGGTATGCACGTGTATACACAGATATGCACCGCTTTAGTATGATGAAGGGCATAAAAGTATACAATGCAGAATACTATTAGGAACTTATATAGAGGGGCTCAAAAGAAAACTGGAAATAATAATTACCTCTTAATAACATGAATGCTTTTCTTGGCTCCAATCTACACACATGCCACAAAGATTTATTTTCATCAAAATGATATGCTAGAGGATCCAGGATGGTGGGCCAGAGGGAGGCAGCATTCTGTGTCATTCCATGACCCAGGTCTCAACTAGCGGGAATACTGCTTCTCTGAGAGTGATAGAGGACCCCTCCACAGCTGATCCCATGCAGGAAGCACTATCGCTATGGCAAGCAAGGCCCAGGCCTCAGCTTTAGAAAAGGACTCCTGACTCCTGACTATTCGCCCATGCAACTCTCCCGCCTTAGGGGGATCTCCAGTATCAGCACTGGTGCAGAATTCCCAGACGCTGCTCCCACAAAGGTCACTCAGCCACTACCCACACACAGGAACTTAAACCACACTCCTGTGTGGACCCCCATCTACCAATGTAGGTCTACCCTGGTCATCTCCATCTTGGGACTCCGCAGCTACTGCCATAGGCCCTTATGCTCTGTAGCCTGCCTACACCTGGGGACTTCACACAGGCTCTGAAGAAGCTGACAGCTGCGATACTGCACGTCACAGAGCTCATCTCTGAACATGTCATACAACCCCATTGCCTGGCTTTCCCCACCCAACCCTACACCCCATCGCTGAAAACAGCTGCCTCTATCTTGGGTCACCTCTATCACCATCTTTAGTTGGAGCAACTACCAATTTGGAACACTGGAGAGGTATTGGAATCCTGCAGGGGCCCTATAAGCTTATAGGATAAAATGGTAACTCCTTGGTCTGCAGTTCTAGAAGGGAAGACACATAAACAACATGAAAAGACAAGGGAAGAAAATGCCCCCAAACAAATCAGGATACTACATTATTAGAAACCATGGCCAGCACAGCAGAAGAAATTACAGAGAAGGAGTTCAGGATGTACATAATTAAAGTGTTCTGTGAATTAAAGGATGATATAAGAGAACAAATACAGGCAGTAAAGATCATTTTGATAAAAAAACTACATAAGCAAATACAGGAAGCAAAATATTCCTTCAGTACGGAGATAGAGGTTCTAAAAAAAAAAAAAAAAACAACCAAAAACCAAACAGAAATCCTTGAAATGAAAGAAACAATAAACCAATTAAAAGTTCAATTGAAAGAATCACCAACAGTTTAGACCACTTGGAAGACAGGACCTCAGACAATGAAGACAAATATTGCAATACTGCACGTCACAGAGCTCATCTCTGAACACGTCATACAGGACCTCAGACCTTGAAAAGAGTGTAGCCCACACAGTGAAAATGGTAGGAAAAACATGAGGACAACATTCAAGAAATAGGGGATAGCATAAGAAGACCAAATTTAAGAGATATCAGGATAGAGGAAGGCATAGGGTTCCAAACCAAAGGAATGAGCAATCTAGTCAATGAAATGATATCAAAAATTTTTTTAAACTTGAAGAATGAAGTGGAAAACCAAATTCAAGAGTCTAACAGGATGCCAAATGTACAAAATCGCAACAAATCCACACCCAGGCACATTATAATGAAAACGCCAAACACACAGAATAAGAAGAGAATATTAAAAGTCATGAGAGAAAGGAATCAGATTAAATATAGGGGGAATTTAATTAGATTATATGCAGATTTTTCAAAAGAACCTGAAAGCTAGAAGAGCCTGGAAGAACATAAATAAACCTCTGAAAGAAAATGGATGCCAACCAAGAATCTTATATACAGCAGAATTAAGCTTTAGATTTGATGATGAAATAAAAACCTTCCATGATAAACAAAAGTTAAAAGATTTTACAACTCAAAAGCCTACACTACAGAATATCCTCGTCAAAATATTCCATGAAGAGGAATTGAAAAACAATAAAAATCATCAGAGGGAGGTATTATACTACAGGAAAACTAATTAAAGGAGAAACCAAGTTAAACACCAAAAATAAACAAAAATGGCTGGGAATACAAATCATGTCTTAATAATAACCCTGAATGTTAATGGCCTAAACTCACCAATAAAAAGACATAGACTGGCAGGTTGGATTAAAAAAAAAAAAAAGAGCCAACAATATCCTGCCTCCAAGAGATTCATCTCATAGGAAAAGATATCCACAGACTGTAAGTGAAAGGTTGGGAAAAGTCCTACTACTCACATAGACTGTGAAAGCAAGCAGGGGTTTCCATCCTCATATCAAAAAAAGCAAACTTCAAGCCAAACTTAATCAAAAGAGTAAAGAAGGATAGTTCATACTGACTACGGGAACCATTAATCAAAAGACATAACAATAATAAATTTATATGCTCCAAACAATGGAACATCTGCATGCATCAAACAAATTCCTGTCAGATTCAAGAGTCAAACAGACCACAACACAATAATTCTGGGTGACTTTAACATACCTCTTTCACCACTGGATAGATCTTCCAAGCAAAAGATGAACAAAGAAACTAGAACTCAAGAATACAATCAATAACTTAGACTTGACTGACATACATAGAATATTTCATCCTTCAATAAGTGAATACACTTTCTTCTCAGCAGCACATGAATACTTCTCTAAAATAGACCATATATTATGCCACAAAGCAACTCTTAGCCAATATAAAAATGTAGAGATACTACCCTGCATTCTACCAGATTATAACAGAATGAAATTGGAAATCAATCATAAAATAAAAAACAAAGCTACTCCAACGCCTAGAGAGTAAATAATATGCTACTGAATGAATAATGGGTTGCAAAAGACATCAAGGAGGAGATTAAACAATTCTTGGAGGTAAATGAGAACACAGATACAACATAACAAAATCTCTGAGACACTATGAAGGCAGTGCTAAGAGGAAAGTTCATTGCATGGAGTTCATTCCTTAAAAGAAAAAAAAAGTCAACAAATAAATAAACTAACATTACATCTCAAAGTCCTATAAAAAGAAGAACAAATTAACACCAAAAGTAGTAGAAGACAGGAAAAAATTAAAAATCAGAGCTAAAGTCAATGAAATTGAAACAAAAGAAACAATTGAAAAAATTGACAAAACAAAAAGTTGGTTCTTTGAAAAAATAAATAAAATTGACAAACACTTAGCCATATAACAAAGAGAAGGAGAGAAAAACTCAAATTACTAACATGTGTGATGAAAAAGGAAATATTACAACAGATACTACAGAAATACAGAAGATAATTTGAAATTATTTTGAAACTTTTACTCCAATAAAATACAGAATATCAAAGGCATTGACAAATTTCTAGAGTCATATGATTTGCCCAAATTGAATCAGGATAATATATACAATTTAAACAAATCATTTCGAGCAATGAAATAGAAGACACAGTCAGAATCCTAACAACCAAGAAAAGCCTAGGACCAGATGGATACACAGCTGAGTTCTACAAGATCTTTAGAGAAGAACTAACACCAATACTCTTTAATTTATTTCGGGAAATAGAAAAAGAGGGAGCACTTCCAAACTCATTCTATGAGGCCAATATCACCCTGATTCCAAAATCAGGCAAAGACACATCATAGAAAGAAAACTTCACACTAATATCTCTAATGAACATAGAAGTAAAAATTCTCAGTAAAATTCCAGCAAATCGAGTACAAAAACATATATCAAAAAGATAGTGTACTATAATCAAGTGGGGTTCATCCTAGGGATGCAAAGTTGAGTCAACATACAGGAATCAATAAATGTAATTCATCACATCAATAGTCCTAAAGGTAAGAATAATATCATCAGCTCAATACATGCAGAAAAAGCATGTATTTGACAAAATACAGCACTCCTTTATGTTCAAAACATTAGAAAAACTATGGATAACAGGAATATACCTCAATATCATCAAAACTATCTATGCTAAGCCCCAAGCCAACATCATTCTAAATGGAGAAAAATCGAAAGTATTCTCTCTAAAAACTAGAACAAGACAGGGATGCCCTCTTTCACCACTTCTATTTAAAATAGTTCCTGAAACACTGGCCAAATTAGAGAGATGAAAGAAATTAAAGGGTTAGACATAGGAAAAGAAGAACTCAAATTAACACTATTTGCCAATGATATGATTCTATACCTAGAAGACCCAAAAAATTTCACCAGAAATCTTTTAGAACTAGTAAATGAATTCAGCAATGTAACAGGATATAAAATCAATACCCATAAATCAAAGGCATTTCTGTATATTAGTGGCAAATCCTTTGAAAGGGAAATGAGGAAAAATACTCCATTTGCAATAGCTTAAAAAAAAAACCCTTGGAAATCAACTTGATGAAAGAGGTAAAAGACCTCTACAATGAAAACTACAGAACACTAAAGAAAGACGTTAAAGTAGGCCTTAGAAGATGGAAAGATCTACCTTGTTCTTGGATAGGCAGAATTAATATTGTCAAAATGACCATACTTCCAAAAGCACTATACAGATTTAATGCAATTCCAATCAAAATCCCAATAACATTCCTCATAAAAATAGAAAAATTAGTCATAAAATTCATCTGGAGAAATAAGAGACCCAGGATAGCTAAAACAATTCTCAGCACGATGAGTGAAGCAAGTGGAATCACTTTACCAGACCTTAAACTATACTGCAAAGCAATAGTAATAAAAACAGCATGGTATTGGCATCAAAATACACACGTAGACCAATGGTAAAGAATAGAGGATACAGGGCTGGAGTTGTGGCTCAGTGGTAGAGCACTCCCCTCGCATGTGTGAGACCCTGGGTTCAATCCTCAGCACCACATAAAAATAAACAAGTGAAATAAAGGTGTTGTGTCCAACCACAACTAAAAAAAACATATTTTTTAAAAAAGAATAGAGGACATAGAGACAAACCCACGTAATTACAGTTATCTTATATTAGACAAAGGCACCAAAAACATACATTGGAAAAAAAGCCTCTTCAACAAATGGTGCTGGGAAAACTGGAAATCCATATGCAACAAAATGAAATTAAACCCATATCTCTCACCATGCACAAAACTCAACTCAAAGTGGATCAAGGACCTAGGAATCAAATCAGAGACACTACACCTAATAGAAAAAAAGCAGGACCCAATTTCCATCATATCGGATTAGGCCCTGACTTCCTTAATAAGGCTCCTATAGTGTAAGAATTAAAATCAAGAATCAATAAATGCGATGGATTCAATCCTAAAAGTTTCTTCTCAGCAAAAGAAACAACCAGTGAGGTGAATAGAGAGTCTGAATTTTGGGAGCAATTTTTTACCACACATACATCAGGTACAGCACTTATCTCTAGGATATATAAAGAACTCAAAAATCTTAACACCAAGAAAATGAATAACCCAACTAATACATGGGCCAAGGAACTCAACAGGCACTTCTCAGAAGAGGATATACAATCAATCTTCAAATATACGAAAACATGTTCAACATCTTGGGCTGGGGTTGTGGCTCAGCAGTAGAGCACTCACCTAGCATGTGCAAGGCCTTGGGTTCAATCCTCAGCACCACATAAAAATAAATAAACAAAATAAAGGTAAAAAAAATTCAACATCTCTAGCAATTAGAGAATGCAAATTAAAACTACTCTAAGATTTCATCTCACCCCATCAGAATGGCAGCTATTAAGAATACAAACAACAATAAGTGTTGGTGAGGATGTGGGGGAAAAGGCACACTCATACCTTGCTGGTGGGACTGCAAATTGGTGCAGCCTATATAGAAAGCAGTATGGGGATTCCCTGGAAAACCGGGAATGGAAACACCATTTGACCCAGCAATCCCACTCTTCAGTCTATACCCAAAGGACTTAAAATCAGCATACTACAGGGACACAGCCACAGCAGTGTTTATAGCAGCACAATTCACAATAGCTAAACTGTGGGACCAAACTAAATGCCCTTCAATAGATGAATGGATAAAAAAATTGGCATATATACTCAATGATATATTACTCAGCAATAAAAGAGAATAAAATCATTGCATTTGAAGGTAAATGGATAGAGCTGGAGAATATAATGCTAAGTGAAGTAAGCCAATCCCAAAAAACCAAACGCCAAATGTTTTCTCTGATATAAGGATGCTGATTCATGATGAGGTTGGGGTGGGGATCATTGGAGGATTACACAAACACTAGATATGGCAAAGGTGTGGGAGAGGAAGAGAGGGGGCCATGGGGGTAGAAAAAATGGTGAAATGAGATGGACATCATTACTCTAAGTACATGTATGAAGACACGAATGGTGTGACTCTACTTTGTGTACAACCTGAGATGTGAAAAATTGTGCTCTATAAGTGTAATATGAATTGTAATGCATTTTGCTGCCATATATAACAAACTGGATTTTTTAAAAGAATGATATTCTAGAAAGAACAACATTTTGGATTTCATCCAGAGGAAGTAAATCTGTTCTATTCTATGTATAATGATAAAAAATGGGATCAAATAGAAGAGTAACCATAATACTAATATCTAAAACAAAACAAAAACTCCCTTGCCCCAATTAGGACTGAAAACAATGTCTTTTGAAGTATTTATTAGTTCCAATTGCCTTATAGTTAGCAAAATGACTTGGATTTGCTTGTGCCGTCTAAAATTAGAATATATTATATTTTAAAGTTAGAATTGAGCAAGATATATTTTAGTAAATTAGAGGCAATTGATTCCTTCATAAAACATACTATACCTCAGACCTCTTTATTAACCATATCCTATTTTCAGTAGTACACAAATGTAGGGACATTTAAGGACTGGCTGAAGGCAAAATTACAATATTAAGACTGTTCTACCAACAGTGACCCCCTAGAACATTTAAAAGTAAAATACCATTATGTAGCATGCTTTCCCATACTTCCTTTAAAGGCTGAGTCAATGCTGATTTCCTCAGGAGCTGGTGAGGGGAAAACAGTATAATATATTAAGTATGTAAATAGAAATTTTTAAAATCTATTTTAAGTAAATTGAACCTGATTAAAAAGTAGGCCAACATTAAAAGAAGCCTGTGAAATTTTAACTATAAAATATATTGATACAGAAAATATGACTTCATTTATTCATTTAAACTAAACAATCTATATGTGCCTATTGAAAAAAAAATATATATATATATATTCTAATTAGAAAAAAATAAAATTAATTTGGAACAAATAAATATGAATCTTAAAAATTTCTGCTCTGATAATTCTCATCTGAATAATATCTTTAAAATGTTTAAAACTAAAAACTGTGCCTTGAGCATAATTAATGTATCTCATTTATGCAAAATTAATTTTCTAAATACATTTCAAGGAGATGGTAGACTCCTATTTGTGAAAATTAGCAGTTCTTTCTCTACATGGGACAAAAATACAGATATATTCTTATCATCCAAATTTTGCAGATGTTCTCAATCCTAAGTAATTTATTTACAGCTCTGTGTTCCTGTTTTGTTCCTCTTTAAACTTCAGTACACAAAAAGAAGTCCAGAGCACAGACTCTGGAGATAATATTAGCTACCTTATTTTTTGACGACCAACAATAAAAAGCAAATCCTGGCACCTGTTAGGAGAAAATGAAAGTTTGTTTAAAACAAATGTTGGGTTTTAGTTTACCCCCAGATGTCAGTCAGATCCCTGATACAAACTCATGGATTGGAATCTGCTACTTGAAAGAAGCAGTTGGCTGTGAAGAGAGCCAAAGATGCAATTTTATAACCAGCAAAGGTTTGAATTATTCATAAGTGAAAGACTTTTTGTTAAATTTTTAGACATAAATCAACTACCAAACTGCTATATTGAATTAAACTAAACTGATCAACAAAAATATATAGAGTAAAGATGCCAAAGAATGAGCATGGGCAATGTACCCTTAAATTCAGCTCTTCATAGAATAAAAAATTTTCTATGATAATTATTTTAAAATATGTGAGCATTGAGCTTTTTCTTCACAGCAGTATTATTTGTGCATACTATCTCATTAATTGTGTTTCCTAAATGTTGCCAAGTAAGATTTCCCATTCGTTAATGCTAAAATATATAATCTTCAGTGAGTGAGTGAGTCCATTTGTGTTTTGAATGTAGCAACATCCCTAAATCTTTGGATGTATTGGTAAACCCCTAAGTACTTTTCTATGAAAATTAGAAGAAACATAATAAATATTTACAATTCCCTGACAGCTTGCAGTTGGGGTAATTTAATACAATTTCTGATAATAGAAGTTTTTAATTCTATTTTTATAACTCTTTTAATGTCTTTGTTTTTAAATCCAGAGCAAGCAGATATCCATATGAAGAAATCTTGGTATAAATTGTTATTTGAGAAACTTCAAAACTTCTTAAAATATGTAACTGTATGTATGTATATACCTACATACATATTCAAAAACATCTTTAATATCTGCCTAAAATGCACAAGCATATGAACTCATTGTTTGTAAATAAGCACTGAAAACATTCTCCTTGGAGCAATCTGTGAGTGTTTATGTTAATCTGGAATATTCTCAACAAATGCTCCATTTTCAACTAAGTCTCAATGAGAAAAATGGATTGAGTAATCTTAGTCTGGAATTAGCAAGACCAATAAAGAGAATAAATATTGATGAAAACTACGATAGAATAGACTTGCAGACAAGGCAGTCTAGACTGAAGATTGAGGCTTTGGCAACAATATCTAGAGTAATGGAATGTCAGGTAAAATGAAATGTCACCAATTTTATCAAATAAAGCCAGAAGGAAAGAGTACTTTTGGAATTCTGCCTATACGTGAATCTGTCTGAAGCTGAAATTAGGTGATGAGAATTGTGTGATTGATAAATATGAACCAATGAAATTCTACTGTATTTTTGTGAACATTAAATTGAGCCAGAGTTTTTAAAGGTCAATGTATTTTTGGTGTCTCAATCAATTAGTAAGATTTGAAGGACTGCCATTTTATCGTTTTAATACAACAATTACTGTTAATACCTAGGATTATTGCCATAAAATAAGCTAACCCTTCTGATGAATATAAAAAAATAAGAATGGTGGATATGACCCTATTCTCTATTAGAGTAATTCCCAAGAGGACAGATGAGTGGCCAACATAAGTCCTCTGGACATTGCTTTGTTAATTTGAGGGGTGATGATAAGTGATGCTTTGTAATTAGAGATCTCCTCTATGTTCCTGGTAAGCTAAATAAAGGCTTAAGCCAACATATCTTGTTACTTTTTTGCCCCTATTTTTATTTCAAATAACTTTGGGTGATTTTTTTCCTTGGGACCTTTAAGCTTCAGACAGAAGAGATGCCCAGAATGAATAGGCTGTGTGCACATCAATTCAGAGTTCTCAATGATTAGAGGAATTGTATGTAGCATTAATCACACTACAAATTTAGTTGCTTTGTTCCTTCTTATTGTTCACTGAGGTAAGAGGCCTTTTAACCTCTATTTGGCTCAGTAATAACATTCCAAGGTGCCTTTCAAAAACACACTTGAAGGATACAACGGTTAGAATTTAGCATTAGAGAACTTGGCTCAACAATATATTCACTTCTATACTACAAATCTTCAAAAAACAATAGCTGAGTTCCCTAGAATACTTTTATATTACTAATCAAATACAACCATAGGTAAGTAAATAATACATTTGAATTCAGGAGGTGAGCCTAAGTTTATAGCCAGAGATTGACTTTTGACAAGTTATAAGCGTCTTGAATAGCCTCAAGTACAGAAAAATAATTAAATGAAGCAAAGTTGTTATTTCAACTTTATATTTGATAAATGCTCTGAATACAGATTAATAAGTGTTCTAGCAACAGGTGTACTTTATTTGCTCAATATTTTTCTACCTGACTCGATAAGGGAATTACATTGTTAAATGTATTAAAATGTGAAAGTAATGTGAAAATAAGTTTATTGTTGTTCTCTACATCCTGCTATGTCACTTTTTCTGAACCATGAAAATGCCTAATTAAACTGTCCAATAATTTCCAAATATATTTTCTATTATTTACTTTGCATGAGACTTAGAAACTTGATCTTATTGTAACTTTATTTTTATGTGGTGCTGAGGATCAAACCCAGTGCCTCACACAGGCTAGGCTAACTCTCTACCAATGAGCTACAACCCCAGCCCCTGTGGTTGTGTTCTGCAGGTAAAAATTAGCAAAACAGAAAAATGAGAATTTATACCCTATTTGATTCAAATGTATGATATGTCAAGATCATTGTATTGTCTTGAGCAACTAATAAAAAAATTAGCAAAATAAACATATATAATAAAACATTTTAAATAGAATTTTTAAATGGCATTTGCAGAAAATAATTCTTTTATTTTTATGTTTTATTGACTAGATTTTAATTAGTGGTATAAGATTTCAAAGACATGTCTACTAATTTTTCATTATTGTGAAGAAAATTCCATTTGCATTATGATAAGTACAGAACAATTCTGCTTCTACAGTTCTCTTTTTTCCTAACTAGATGAACTTGATTATATCTACTGAAAACCAGTGTAATATTCTTCACCTATTTGAAAAACCACCTCAATCCATGCAACATTTTAGTTATTGTTTTTGATAATAATGTATAAATGAATGAATTTAATATTGAGTAGCTTGCACTCTTTAAATGATTTGTGACTATTTCAATATCTTATCTGAAGCAAACTTTCATTTTTAGTTAATAAGATATATTTTAGCAGCTCACTCATATCATCTTAATTGAATTTGGAAACAATTTTTCTAACAAGCATTTTGCACATTGGTATAATTGTCCATTTTGTTATATTTTTCACAAGTTAACTTTTCTTATTGTATCAAGTTTTGATGTTTGTAATTCTGACACACTTTTCATTCCATTTATATTAGAGAAGATTAAACATTTTAAATGAGTAAAGTGCAATAAAATGAAAGACATTCAAATTCTGGCTAACATTCTCTTTGTAAAGCTTACAAATTGACTGCTAAGAATTAGTTGTGAAGCTTCATAAAAAACTCTGTCAAAATCAGCATGGAACTGGAAAAAAATCATGCTAAGTTAAATAAGGCAATCCCCCATAATATTTTCTCTGATATGTGGATAATAATTTCACAATAGGGGGGGTTAGGGAAGAATAGAAGTACTTTGGATTAGAAAAAGGGAAATGAAGGAAAGAAAAGGAGAATCGGAATAGAAAAGATAGTAGAATGAATTGGACATTACTATCCTATGTGCATATATGAGTACACAACTAATATAATTATACATCATGTACAAATAGAAAAATGAGAAGTTATAATCCATTTATGAATAATATGTCAAAATACATTCTACTATCATATATAACTAATTAAAACAAAAAATCTCTGCTAAAATCAAAATAATTAAGTTCCATGGTGACAATCAAATAGAGTGAATTAAAGAGAACTCCCAAACCATGGCACTATTATTTCCTTCATGGAAAGAAATTAAATTATAATATGATTATAACTTTGTATATTATCTTAGCCAATTAAAATTTGTTAGAACCCAAAGTTTAATGAGGACAATGTCAAGGTCTTTGTTCAGCCTAATCTAAAATACATAAAAAATTTTTCTCCCATAGAGTTATATATTCTTCAAACTTAAGAGGTAATTCAAGGATGTAGGCAACATATTCTCAGAGGAATTTGAGGTTGGGTGAAAGGATATATGAATTCCTTTAGTGAAACTTTTTACCACAAAGCATTTATTTAAAAATTCAACGACTAGGTATTGATACCTGTTATGTATAAGGCATGACCCTAAAGGATGTTACAGTTTAATGGGCAGAGGATATAAAAGGTAGACAGACACAAATTATCTTAAAACAGGATAATTACTATATTGGGGAATCAGTGCATAATGAAAGCTTAATGGATACCTGCCTGGGGAAATCCAGAAATAATATAAAGATATTTATGTCAAAAGGTACTTAGGTAGAATAAACTCATTTGATTTTTTAAAGAGCATATACAAAAGAAATAAAATGGAATATTGTATACATACTCACATTTTGTATATGTGTGTGTATTTGTGCCTGTGTGCAAATGTGTAAAAAATTGTATGGAGATGAGACAGAATAATCAAGAAATCATTAAAATACTGAGTTTGACTTTAATTTAGTAGGCAAATAGGGGTCATTGAAAGTTTTAACATAGAAGCAACATGAATGAATTTGTGTTTTCAAAAGATTAATCTTTTGGCTTAGTGGTTCCAAGAGAAACACTGAATAATAAATCACTTCAAAATACAGCAGCTTGAGAAACCAATAATAGCATATTATTTCTTAGTTTCTGTAAGTTAGGAATTTCAGAGGAGCTTGATTCAATGGGCCTGATTTAGGGTTCTTATGAGGTTGTAGTCAGAAATGTTAAATTCATCTGAATGCTTGAGTGGAGCTAGAAGATGCACTTTCAAAGAGACTATTTCACATGAACAGCAAGTTCAGTGTGGCTATTGGCCAGGGATCTCAGTTTCTCTCTAGGGAGGCCTTTCATGGATTGTGTAAGTCCTCACAGCATTGAGGCTACAGGGCAAGGGACCAAGGAAGACATTATAATGCCTTTTATAACTACCTTGGAAATTACACATGATCACTTTCACCATATTCTATTGGTTAAACCAGTAATAAGACAAATAACAAACTCCAATTAATTGTAAGAACAACCTTTAAAAGAATATGTATAGAGCTGGGGGCTATCGCTTACCTCACATGTATGAGGCACTGGGTTTGATCCTCAGCATCACATAAATATAAATAAATAAATAAATTGATTATGTCCATCTACAACTAAAACTATTTTTCAAAAAAGAATATGAGGCTGGGGTTATGACTCAATGGTAGAGCGCTCACCTAGTTTGTGTGAGGCCCTAAGTTCGATCCTCAGCACCACATAAAAATAAATAAATAAAACAAAGGTATTGTGTCCAACTACAACTAAAAAATAAATGTTAAAAAAAAGACTATGCATAGGGGCTGGGGTTGTGGCTCAGGGGTAGAGCGCTCATCTAGCATGTGCAAGACACTAGATTTGATCCTCAGCACCACATAAAAATAAATAAAATTAAGGTAGTGTGTCCAACTGTAACTAAAAAAAATTTTTTAAAAAAAGAATATTCATGAAAAAAATAATGACCATCAGGGGCCATCTTAGATACTAGTGAAAAGGTACAAATCTCAAGGAAACCAGACCAGAGATAAGGTACTTATCAAAATCAAGACAAACCAGGAATGGTGGTACACATCTGTAATCTCAGCAGCGCAGAAGGCTAAGGCAGGAGGATTTCGAGTTCAAAACCAACCTTCACAACTTAGCAAGGTTCTGAACAACTCAGCAGGACCTTGTCTCTAAATAAAATATAAAAGAATACAAGCAACAATACATGTTGGCAAGGATGCGGGGGGCGGGGGAAAGTACACTCATACATTGGTAGTGGGGTTGCAAATTGGTGCAACCATTATGGAAAGCAGTATGGAGATTCCTCAGAAAACTTAGAATGGGGTTGACCCAGCTACCCCACTCCTTGGTTTATACGCAAAGGATTTAAAATCAGCATACTGCAGTGAAGTAGCCATATCAATGTTTATAGCAGCTCAATTTACAATAGCCAAACTATAGAACCAACTTAGATGCCCTTCAACAGATGAATGGATTAAGAAAATGTGACATATATACACAATGGAATATTACTCAGTCTTAAAGCAGAATGAAATCATGGCATTTGCAGATAAATGAATGGAACTGGAGAATATCATGCTAAGTGAAATAAGTCAATCCACAAAACCCAAAGACCAAATGTTTTCTCTCATACATGGATGCTAATTCATAATAAGGGCGGGAGGCTAGGGAAAAATAAAGTTATTTTGCATTAGTGGAGTGAAGGGAGGGGAGGGGGTATGGAGGTAGGAAAGATAGTAGAATGAATAGGACATTATTACCCTATGTACATACATGACTACATGACCAGTGTGATTCTACATCATGTGCAACCAGAATAATGAGAAGTTATACTCCATTTATGCATGATGTGTCAAAATGCATTCTGCTGTCATGATAACTAATTAGAACAAATTTTAAAAAAATGAGAAAGACTGGCCCCTCCTACTCCTGTCTCACCAGTAATTGCTCCCCTATATTCTCTCACCAGGAAGCCACCTGCCCTGGGGTCATTGTGATGGTGCTATACAATCTTGAACCTTTAGTCACTGAAAGTATGAGCTTTTTTGTTTAACTAATTAAAAAAAAAGGGTCTGGGAATGTGGCTCAGTGGTTAAGCATTCCTGGATTCAAACCCCAGTACCCAAAAAGATCAAGACAAATGATAGTGACTATCCAAGTTACAAGCATAACTCAGATTAGTTGGGAATGGAAAGAGGAACTATTTAGGAAGCAGAATTCACAAAACATGATGATTGTTGTGAAAGGTATGGGTGCAGAAAGAACCCTGGAAGAATTCCAGAGTTTAGATTTAAGTGATTAAGGAAAAAGACCAGAAGCAATGGTAAAAGAGAAAGAACAACCTCAAGAAGGAAAAGATGATACATTTTTTTTTCTAAGTCAGCATTTGATTTCCTATGGGACACATGTGGATATAATAACCATTATTGTAAGTGGCATTTATTGAGAAAATGTTTATGGGAAGTTATTCCTTTTTGAAAAATATTTATTTTTTAGTTGCAGTTGGACACAATGTCTTTATTTTATTTATTTATTTTTATGTGGTACTGAGGATCAAACCCGGAACCTCGCACATGCTAGGCGAGTGCTCTACTGCTGAGCCACAACTCCAACCAGGAAGTTATTCTTAAGACTTCTTTTCATATATTTGTGTATTGACTCATTTAATTTTCACAATAAATATCTGAGAGGAAATATAATTTTCCCATATTACAAATGAAGCAAAGAGAGTACGTAATTAGTCTAAAAATCCCAAGTGTGCTTATTCACATTAGATCTAGATTCAAATCCACCTTATTTTCTGACCCACCCTTCTCATTTTCATGATTCTTCATCTCTATGCTAACCATCACTACTAACTGAATGATTTAACAACATTCTTATTAAGTTACCTGGAACTAAATATGCTCTATCTGTTGGAAATTCAGAAATACAAATTAAAGAGAAGAGCTTAATTCTAATAAATCAGATTCCTGCTCAAATTCCAGTTACTAGGGAGAAAATTCATTAGCCTATGTATGCTACAATGTATTATACTGTTTCTGGTTCACCTATACTTAAGGCAAGGTTTTAAACATGGGTTAACAAAATGATAGTAAATTCTTGAATGGAAATTTTGTTAGTACTTCTATTGGTATATCTTATCATGTAATTATATTATGCAAGGTACTTCGTCTTTGGGAAAGGCCATTCAATCTCATAAATGAATGGAAGTGGGTTTTAGTTCCCAAAGCACATAAATGTCAGCCATGCCACATATCAGAGCTGGAAAAACATTATCAATAATTCAAGCAAAGGATAAGACTCACTTATACTGATAAATGCTTACCCTTTTCATAATGATTTGAAAATTCATGGTATATTTGTGCATCAATCACTTTCTCTTTCTGTGCTTTTTATTACAATACCTGTAATTTAATTCTTATCTTGATTATATCCACCTTTAGTCCTCCCCCAAACAGCTGTAAAGTAGGAAATATGATTCCTATTTTACAGAGAAAGAATTTACTGCTTGAAAGAAATAAGCAACTTGCCCAAAGTTATATAGTCAAATCAGGCCTACTAGATAATCTGCAATTCTGTGATGCTTCTCTGAATTAGCATGAGATTACAACTTCTGTTTTTTAGTTATAGAATATAGAATGGTTGAAACAAGGGATGTCAAACATTTTGGCTTCCTTGAGGAAATAAACATTGTAAAGTTATGTAAAAGATAAAAGAATGTAATTTTCTTTGACTCAAGTGTTTCAAAATAGAATGTGGAGAACATATGAATTCACTGAATACACTGTGTGCAATAAGGTTTCTAGAAAGAACTTGAAAAATATCTTCATAAACAGTATCATTTAAAATATTTTTAGTTGCAGATGGACACAATACCTTTATTTTATTTATTTATTTTTATGTGGTGCTGAGGATCAAACACAGTGTCTCACATATGCTAGGCAAGAGATCTACCATTGAGCCATAACCCCAGCCCACCAGCATCATTTTTCACCAAGAATTTTATTTTATTTATTTTTTCTTTTTTGGATGAATTTTAATTTTATCATTGGCCTACTCATCATAAAATGACAAATTTGAGTACAAAGACTAAAATGTATCTCTGAAAGTATCTACATTGGGGGCATAAAGATTGAAAAAATATGACCTTATTTATTTTTATTTATTTTTAATTTTTTTATTATTAGTTGTTCAAAACATTACAAAGCTCTTGACATATCATATTTCATACATTTGATTCAAGCAGATTATGAAGTCCCATTTTTACCCCGTATACATATTGCAGATTCACATTGGTTACACATCCACTTTTTTACATAGTGCCATACTAGTGTCTGTTGTATTCTGCTGCCCTTCCTATCCTCTACTATCCCCCCTCCCCTCCCCACCCCTCCCCTCCCCTCCCATCTTCTCTCTCTACCCCATCTACTGTAATTCATTTCTCTCTCTTGTTATTTCCCCCCTTTCCCCTCACTTCCTCTTATATGTAATTTTGTATAACAATGAGGGTCTCCTTCCTTTACCATGCAATTTCCCTTCTCTCTCTCTTTCCCTCCCCCCTTTCGTCCCTGTTTAATGGTGATCTTCTTCTCATGCTCTTCCTCCCTATTCTGTTCTTAGTTGCTCTCCTTATATCAAAGATGACATTTGGCATTTGTTTTTTAGGGATTGGCTAGCTTCACTTAGCATAATCTGCTCTAATGCCATCCATTTTCCTGCAAATTCCATGATTTTCTCATTTTTTAGTGCAGAGTAATACTCCATTGTGTATAAATGCCACAATTTTTTTATCCATTCATCTATTCAAAGGCATCTAGGTTGGTTCCACAGTCTAGCTATTGTGAATTGTGCTGCTATGAACATCATTGTAGCAGTATCCCTATAGTACGCTCTGTTAAGGTCTTTAGGGAATAGTCCAAAAAGGGGAATAGCTGGAAAAAAAAATATATATATAGGGGAACACTAAGCGTCCTGAAAGCCAGGAAATGTTTATGATGGACACAACAACTTTGTTTTTATGTGGTGCTGAGGATCGAACCTGGGCCACATGCATGCCAGCTATGTTGTAAAAATAAATAAGGAGCAGGCCAACATGGAGGCAGACGCAGAGAGATCAAGTCTCTGACCTCCTCAGCTGCGCGGGCATAGGGAGTCTTAAACCGTCTAAATGCTGTTTGCTCAGGATCAGTAGGCAATGCTGAGCTGACGTGGACCTGGGGCGAACAGTCTGGGCCTCTCAGAATACACACCAAGCCTGGATCGGCTGAATTCAAGCTCCTGTTCGCCTGCATCTCACAGACAAACCGCTGTGACTCAGCACTAAACGATCCCGCTGAAACAACTGGTCGGCCCTTCTGAACCTACGGAGGTTAATGCCAACTGAGCCTTCATAAGCAGTGGCCATAGGATTGAGACGGGGGGCTTGGGAGAGCCAGTCAGGACCCACCCGTTGCATTGGTCAACCGGCAAAAGGAACGAACTGTCGCCATTCGCATGGGATACCACCATGGCAGAGAACTGACGTCACCAGAATGCGGCGGAGGAGATAACTTCATTGAAACCAGCGGCGGCAGGTGTGTAACCCCCTAGTCTTCCCTCTCCACACAGTGGGGAAACCTCAAGGGCCCCTCCCAGCTCTCCCGTGAGCGTGATAGTCAGACTGAGGGAACCAGGACCGGTGGGCGTGGGACCCGCAGCGCGGGACCCCCGGCAACTGCTCCCACCAGTGCTGACAACTGAGGTCTCTTGCACCAGCTTCTGGGGGCGTGGCTACCAGAGGGCAGGCAAAATATGCTGAAGGTTCTCAGCCCCAAGCTCCACAACCTTAGGGTCTGAGGGACTGGCAAACGGGGAGAGTGTGCCCAGTCGTTCAATAAAATAGGGCTCCTGGGAGCAGCAGACCTGGCGTGTAGCCAGTATTGTGGTGAGTGTCACTGGTGAGCGGGGCCTGGCTGGAGGAAAAGTGGGGAAGTAACTAGACACAAGACAAGGCCCTAAGCACTCAGGATTGGAGACCCCGCCCAGTCGGGGAGGAGGTGCTGCTGCACAGTGATTGGTTCCCGCGTATTGAGAGGAGAAGCTTGGCCCAGTGGGCACAGCTCCACCTACTGGAAAAGAAGTTAATCAAACTCTAAGACTGAATTTTTAATTTTTTTTTTATTATTTAGAGTTTTTTTTTTAATTTTTATTTTTAAAATTTTTTTTAATTTTTTTTAATTTTTAATTTTTTTGATTATTTTTTTAAATTTTTTTCTTTTTATTTTCTATTTTTTTTCTTTTGTCTTTTCATTTCTTTTCAATTTCTTTATTCCCCTTTCCTTGAATTCTACCTGTTTACTCTCATTCTCTTTAGTGACTTCTTCCCTTCCCTTTTAATACCTTTCCTCCCAAGCTTCACGATGCTGTTTATGTGTAATTTACTAAATATGTATAGGTCAATGTTCCAAGGCGTTATATAGTGCTACCAAGTCCCTAGCTACCCCCAAATACTCCAGACCATTCTCCTGTTAATATCCTTCATCAGTAGAGCAACCCTATAAGGTTGCCAAGAGATACCAACCTCACTACCATCACATCATTCGACCTAAATATAAGTCCCAAGACCAAACCGCAGACCGCTATATGCCATCAGAATCTGTACACAGTTTAGGAAACGAATGAATCTGCATTAAAGTGCAACAAAACTCATCATCTCTAGTCATAGTCTCCCATCACAAAAGAGAGACCCCAGAGACACACAAAACCAAATAAATTTATAGGAGTAAACAGTAACTCAGCATTCAAACAGAACAAGAAGTAACATGAGCAGCATGAAAAAGCAAGGAAGAAAAGGAGTACAAACAATGCAGGACAGCCTAAATATTCAGGAGGACCTAGAGGCATCAGAAAAATGGTCAAATAAAGAACTCAAGGAATACCTTAGAGAGATGGAATGGAACCTTAAAGAGGATATGAGACAGCAAATCCAAACAGTGAAAGAACACATTGAAAATGAAATACATAAACAGATAAAAGAAGCAAATAAGCATCTTTATCAGGAGATAGAGATTATAAAAAATCAAACAATAATTCTAGAAATGAAGGAAACGATAAACCAAATTAAAAACTCAAATGAGAGTATCAGTAACAGAGTGGAGCAAGTAGAAGCCAGGACGTCAGATAATGAAGACAAAATATATCAACGTGAAAAGAGTCTAGCCAACTCAGAAAGGCTGGTAAGAAACCATGAGAAAAACATCCAAGAGATATGGGATAACATAAAAAAAAACAAACTTAAGAGTCATCGGGATAGAGGAAGGTATAGAGGTTCAAACCAAGGGAATGAGCAACCTGCTGAATGAAATAATTATAGAAAACTTTCCAGAAATAAAAAAGGAAACGGATATACAAATTGTAGATGCATACAGGACACCAAGCACACAAAATCACAGTAGACCAACGCCAAGACACATTGTTATGAAGATATCCAATATACAGAACAAAGAGAAAATATTAAAAGCTACAAGAGAAAGGAGGCAGATTACATTCAGGGGTAAACCAATAAGGTTAACAACGGATTTTTCATCACAGACACTGAAAGCGAGAAGATCCTGGAACAACATATTTCGAACAATGAAAGACAATGGATGACAACCAAGAATTTTGTATCCAGCAAAATTAAGCTTCAGATACGACAAAGAAATAAAAATCTTTCATGATAAACAAAAGTTAAAAGAATTTGCAGCCAGAAAACCAGCATTGCAAAGCATCTTGAGCAAAACACTACATGAGGAAGAAATGAAACACAATAACCAAAACCAACAGTGGGAAGTACCTCAGTAAAGCCAGAGGGCAGGGGGAAAGCTAATCATGGAGAAAGAAACCAAATTAAAAAAAAAAGAGAGATAAATAATCAAACATGGCTGGAAGTACAAACCATATATCAATAGTAACTCTAAACGTAAATGGCTTAAACTCACCAATAAAGCGACATAGGCTGGTAACATGGATTAAAAAAACAAGTCCAACAATATGCTGCCTCCAGGAGACACATCTGATTGGAAAAGACATACAAAGGCTGAAGTTGAAAGGCTGGGAAAATGCACCAAGAATTTTAGTTACAGAAAATTTCTCTTAGCTGCCTCTGTTATGTTTCTATTATTCCAACCCATATATAAGATGTTTGGTCTTTCTCTTCCTCAGTCAGATTTACTTTTTTTCATCTTGCTTTTTTTTCTATATTTATTATTTTTTTGTAGCCTGTCTATATTCTAAGTGATAACTCCTTCTCTAAAACCCATTCTTTTAGCTTTAACCTGACTTCAATGAATTTTCCATAGCAGCTCAGCAAAAAGGACCTGGGAATATTTTTTTGCTCTTCTTGAGAATTCCATGCAATAGTTAGTAAACTTGAAGTAGAAGTAAGAAGGAAGATGCAGCATTAATATTTAGTGAGTCCAAGCCTTCATAGATGATGACTAATGGTTGTAAATAAATATGTCATGTACTTAATCTTTTTTTAAAGAGAGAGAGAGAATTTTTTTAATATTTATTTTTTAGTTTTCGGTGGACACAACATCTTTGTTTGTATGTGGTGCTAAGGATCGAACCTGGGCCACAAGCATGCCAGGCAAGCGTGCTACCACTTGAGCCATATCCCCAGCTCTACTTAATCTTTTTTAAAAATATTTATTTTGTTTATTCATTTTTATGTGGTGCTAAGGATTGAACCCAGTGCCTCACATGTACAAGGCAAGTGCTCTGCCACTGAGCCACAACCCCAGGCCCTGTACTCAATATTTTATATTCTGCTCATGGGGGACTTGCTATGTGAGATAGAATTTATATACAAACTAAAAAGAGGTGATAGAATAATAAGGAATCCAGGGTTTCTATAAATAGTTGTGTAGGAATGAACAAAAGTAAATGAAAAAAGTGAGGCTGAAATTCAGTTCCAGTTAGGCATTAGAACCTATGCTTTCATTTAGGAAGTTGGATGTCTTTCTAAATCTCCCTAAAATGCTATGAGATCAAGTTTTTGTTTATAGGAGGCAGATTATTTTCTTAGAGCAATAAATGCATGATCCATTTTCAGCCATTTCCCTAGTTACTTAATATAGTCCTTTTCTGCATTTCCTTGACCTCTCTCTTTTCCTTTTTAAATTTACTTCATTTTTAATTTCTTATTAGTTGTTGAGAGTTTGGAGTCAATTGGAACTACTATATGGATCAGCAAATAATGGCCTATGGGCCAAGTCCAGCTCATATCTTTTTTTTTTTTTTTGTATGCTCTAGAAGCTAAAAAAGGGTTTTTACATTTTTAAATGGTTGAAGGAAATTAAATAATACTATTGTGTGACATGTGGAAATTATGTGACATTCAAATCTCTGTGTCCATAAATAAAAATCTATTGAAAAACGGTCATGCCAACACTTTTATGTATTTTTTATGGACCCTTATTTTTGCTACAATCATAGTTGAGTTTTGATAAAGACTGTAGGGCCTGATGATCAGAAAACATTCAATAAGTTTGTCTGCATATGAGCTAGGAGGGTCACATTAATTCAGAGGTGGCATCTCATTTTATTATGTATATATATGGTTGCCAATATATGATTGCTTGACTTACAATTTTTTTCCCTTTAAAATGGTGTGAAAGTGATATACATTCAATAGAAATTTTACTTTGAAGTTTCAATTTTTATCTTTTCTTGGGCTAGTGATTTGTGATATGATATTCTCTCATAATGCTGGGCAGTGACATGGAGCCTCAGTTCACAATCAGATCACACTTTACAGAGCCCACACTCCAGTCACTCTTTATATTTTAACCTTCCTGATCATATCATAATCTTCCACACTTTGCAGCTGCTCTGGATTTATGTCAGGTCTCAAGTCCTTTTTTTGCTACTTCAAAGTTGAATGACTTTGCACAGTTAATTATCCAGTTAGGTTCAGAGACTTTCCCTTAATTTCAAAAAGATGATTGCTAATAATTTTCTCAGAGGGTTTTTGCAATAAATAAATTACATAATATGAATTGCCAAGAAACTTACCATTCTGGAAAAACAGATCCCATAGTATGATGAGCTGCCAGGTTCTGTGACATCAAAGAAAGGGGAAGATAGCTCCAGGATTGCACAGAGCAATATTTATTGGGGGACTTGCTCACAGAGTATGTTCTCAGGTGAAGCAAAACCAGTAGTTGCTGTGATTTGGGTCAGAGAGAGGGGGCTTATACAGTGGTCAGGATGAAAGTGACTTTTATCCAAGACAGAACCTGGTTCGCTTCATTTTAATATCAAAGACATCAGGCACATTCCTGTTGCTGATGGCATCAGGATGAGTGAAAAAATGCTACTTATCACTCTAATGGCTTTTTCTTACTTACGGTATGCTGGGGAAATATGAGGAGGTGGAGGTGGCCCATGGTTACTGCCATGATTGCCCCAGAGTAAATCTAGTCATCTTTTCTGCATGATAGCAAACTATAATAGATGTAGTTGTCAGGGGTTGGGGAGAGGGCACAATAAATAGATGAAACACAGGGGATTTTTAAAAAAAATTTTGTAATTGTAGATGGACAGAACACCTTTATTTTATTTGTTTATTTATTTATGTGTAGTGCTGAGAATCCAACCCAGTGCCTCACACGTGCTAGGCAAGTGCTCTGCCACTGAGCTACAGCCCAAGCTCAACACAGGGGATTTTTAAAGTGGTGAAACTATTCTGTGTAATACTGTAATGGTGGATACATGCCATTTGTACATTTAGCAAAATGTACAGAATGTATACCACCAAGAGTTAGTCCTAAATTTAACTATGAACTTTGGATGACAATATTTTGTCAGTGTAAGTTCACTGATTGTAACCAATTTACCACTCTAGATATTGATAGACTGAGAGGTAATGGGGCATGGACAAGTATATAGCAAATCTGTACTTTTCTCTTAATTTTGCTATAAACCTTAAAACTGGTCAAAATGAAAACCTAATACTAATTAAAAAATCATTTGAGGTATATGTGGCATTTTACAACTGGACCCTGACCATAGGAATGCACTTGACTCTGATATTATCTTAAGACAAACCAAGTGCATTCCAGCCAGAATGAAGTCACTTTTGTCCTAACTCATAAACATGTTCTTCTTACTGGTCCAATGTGCAGGGATCCAAATGATCTTATTTCCACCCAGGATCATACGTCAATCAGTAAACTGCACTCTGTGTGATTCTAGATTTCACTGCCTCTCTTTCTTCAGTCTCAGGACACCTTGAGGCTAGTTCTCATACATTAGGACTGGGTTTTTCTGGGACAGTTATTCAGAGACAATCATGGTGGTTTTGACACAAATTAGCTACAGTCAGGACAAACCAAAACCTTAAATGAACTTTTATATAATTATTTCCAATTTTCTTTTACTTTTCTTCAATTTGATTTTATTTCAGAAATGTAATTCAAAGTTTTAGTCAATTCAGAAAACACTTCCTCTGGGCAACCATCTTGGACTGTCTCAGAGCTAGGCACTTTTCCAACAAAGTTGGCTGCTGCTACATGCTCACGTTGCTCTCTGAAAAGGTAATTGTGAACACTACAGTGGAAATATATCTGAGTTATAAGGTTATTATGGCAAAATGATCTTAGTTACTAAAATTTCTTATCAGAAAGTAAGCTTACAATAAGCAGTTACTGTTGATAACATTAGTCTTCATTCCTATCCCTACTAGTCACTCAGTACCTAGCATATGGTAACAAATTAGAAATTCATGGTGGATGAATGAACAAACAAAAGTATGAATGGGATAGAGCAGTAGTTCTCAAATTTTGCCTTGAATCTGAATTACCAAGAAGATTTGTGAAAACCCATGTTGCTGGCCCTTAGCATCAGAGTTTTTGATTCAGTACATCCAGGATGTAACTCAATAATTTGCATTTCTAAAAAGCTTCTGAATAATAGTTAAGTTAGTGTGAAGACTGGAAATGGAGAACCACTAGGTTAGATAATAGACCAAAGCAGTTATTCGTACAAACTATATTTGACCATCCAGTTTTCTCTGTTTTATTGTGCACATTTTGCTGTCCCCTATCTGAAGCCTATCTTCTAAGGCTTAGAATATTCTACACTCTTCTTTATTTACATTTTTACTGATATGAGAGATGGAAAATCAAGTCAGGCTTACATTGTTAAATTGAAAACCATATTATGATATGTGGACTCTAATCTTACTTAGACATTGTACTTTGCCACTCCAAGAAAACAAAAGACATCAGTAAGTAAAATGAAACCCACAGTACCATATCCTTAGTTTATGTTTCAATAAATAAAATGTTTCAATAAAATGAAGTATTAAGTACTAACAGATGTAAAACTATAAAATCAAATAACATTGGAAATAATGTTTTTTAAAATATATTGAAAGCTTAAAAGGTAGGATTTTACTGGTGCTAATACATTGGTTTATTTCATATGTTTTTATAGATGATGACTTTTGCAAAAATATCTATCAGTAAAATTTTTATACATTTATAAACACTCAGTGTTTTAAAGAGAATTTAAAGCATAGCAACTCCTCTATCTATGGATTCAATTCCCATGGTTTCAGTTACCTGCAGTTAATCACTCTGAAAATATTAGATGGAAAACTACATAAACAATTAATAAATTTAAAATTATATACTGTTCTGAGTAGTAAGACAAAATATTGTGCCATCCCACTCCATCCCGCCTAGGATGAGAATTATCCCTGTGTATAACATATCCATGCTGTACATACTACCAGCCCTTAAGTTACTATCTGAGTTACCTTAGTTGCTATCTCAGATACCAGATTAACTTCCATAGTAGCAATACATTTTTATAGGTGTCTTTATTATTAGTTACTGTTGTTAATTTTTACTGTGATTAATTTACAAATTAATCCTATCTGTGGTATGTATGCATGTCTGTATACGTAAAAACTAGTGTATATAAAGTTCATTACTACTTGCAGTTTCGAGTTTTCAGTTTGGAACTTCGAATATATCCCCTGCTGATAAGGGGTGACTACTGAATGCATGAAAGATTAACACTCCATCATGTTAAACTAATTGAGATCTCAAGTGGTAGCAATTTTACTAGTTATATGAACACATTGGTCATGGCAGAAAGTGAAATGGATTTTTCCCATTTCATTTTTCTTCTAATCTCTGTACATGTTGAAGGTAAGAATAGAGGCAAACTCATGTCATGGGCTGATTTCACTGTATAATCAGAAGCAAAAGGAAAAACTGAAAGCCACTTTGCTGTTTTACTGAAGAAGGAACTGAGTAAACCAAGCACAACAAGTATAATCCATGCAGAGTAATATAGAAAATTCACTGAAAGTCATTCTGAGTTCCACCTCCAACCCTTTAAAGTGGATAGATAAGAAAATCATCACATTTTATGAATGTTTGATTCCTTTAAATCTCAAACTCTGTATGATTTATTTCTTTTGATGTGTCCAGCAATCCTTTACGTCATTCTCGTATAGAGTATGTTTATTTTGGGCATAAGAATATTTAGAATGAAAGGACGAAATGATGTTCTCCCTTTTAAATTCCTAAACAGTTAATATTTGTGGATTTCTAACCTCAATTGGCCTTTACAAGGTTGTTCCTATTTAGTGTTCAGAGAGAACCAGCCGTGAGGGAAGTTAGTTATATAATCTTTCTGGGCAACCTTAAAGGAATTCATCTGCGGGGAAGAAAGTAGTTTGTGGGCTTTATGTCATGCCTCCTTCAGGAAATTTTTGTCTTGCATGCATATCAATAGCATCATGCAAATGAGAGAAGGATAAACAGCAGGAAACAGATGAGTACTCACATATCTCCAGTTCTTCAGGATGTAATCCCTTAAGGCTTCTTCTGGAGAGATTCTTTTGTAGATTTGTTGCACAATATGTTGCATGTGATATGGAGGGGAGAAAACTGACCACTAATTCTAGCAAGATTAACAAGCAGGATATGAATAGTTTGAATAAAACAGATTTGCCATTAAATCTCAGCTTTTCCACTTATTGTACATAGGCTTTTCTGCAAGCTTCTCAAACATTCAGGAACTTTGTATTTTAATCCACTGAAAGGGAATAATAGCATAAACTTTTTAGGTTTTAAAAAACTGGAGCTAATGTATAATTTTTTCAATATAGTATTAGATATATTTATGTTTTTTCACTAACATACCCAAATAATAATCCATAATTATTTTTGGTGAAAATTTACTCATTTAACATAAATTAATTATGGAATTATTGTCATTAATATTGAAGTATAAGTTAATGAATACAACATATGACTGGATAGCTTATTGAAAGGGAGGAAAGTAATAATCTATTAGATTAAGATATACCTATGGACTTATTAATTATATTAAATTCCCTCAGATTTGATGATAGTAAGTAAGGGAGAGCATTACTTACACAAATTAGTTAGGATACTCAACTGAGATAGTTAAGCTGAGACAGTCTCAGAGATAGAGGCAAGGGAAAGGATGAATATTCAAGGAAGAAGAAAAAGTGTGAAGAAGGCCCTGATAGGAGGAAATAGTATGACAGAGTTCTTTATTAATAATATTATTAGGATAAGTTGGGTAAATTTCACCACCCATACTTCTGCCCCATTATTTAGTCATGTACTTTGGTAGAACAAAAGTACAAGCTTAAGGATTTTGATTTGATTTTAGAAAACATGATGAAATTCTCAAAAATTTTATTAGACTGGACACTCGTTTATTAAATGAAAACATTCTTAGATATTAAAATGGCACAGAATATTTTATTTTTTGCAGGACTATTGCAGTAAGTATGAAGAAAATAGCAATAGGTGAGAGAGATAGGGCTCTCTCTCAACAGAGTGATGTCTTTCAAAATTTGTATCTAAGGGGTAGAGTGTGAGTGGGGACACTGATGGATGGAAAATTACTAAGAGGAGACATCAAGGATAACGGAATTCTGACTGAAATGACATGCAGGATTCTTGTTACAATTGGACTAAGTAGGACAAAGATAGGACAATACCTAATTGAAAAGAAGGCCCAGGAGTATCCTGTCTAAAGTGTGGTCAGGGAGAGAGACTTTATCAACACAATGACTGTCACTAATTCTTGTGTTAGTATTCTCAGATTTGGCATATTTGACTACTCTTCTCATTTAAACTTAATCTTTTTGATTTGGAAATCAAAAGAGCCCAAAGCACTGCCAATCACAAACTTTTATTGTCATAAATCAACTGAGGGATAACTTCTTTTTGATGCTAATATAGGGGTAAAAGATGATGAATCATGAGAAAGATGTTATTTTTCTTGTTTATGTAGCAACTGCTAAATAAAGGCAGAGAGAAAGAATTCCTCTACCAGCTGTCTCATTGCCTCTTTAAAGCTATGTTATAAACATTTCCAAAATTAGGCAAAGAGAGAGAAGACCATGGAATACTAAACCATTGTGGTGCCACAGAGCTAATTGTGAGATTTTTATCAGATTCAGAGGATGTGGAGTCTCAAGAAAAGGAAGTTTGTAGAGAGACCCAGCAGAAATTAGAACCATGATTACCGAGAATGAAGCCTATAGGTAATGCCAAGGAATTTTGCTTTATCATGGATATTTCATACTAGAGCATGCTCTCTAAAGTCATATAAAGCCAACAGGGAAGCATTTACAGTTATTTTATATACTGTTCTGCCATGTATTTAAATTTCTCAAAGTAAAAGGCCATCAGAGTATATGTTCTTAAGGACATACACCATGCCTTATTCTATGAGACTCTTGGAGTTAATGGAAATTTTCTTTTTTCAACAATGCACATTCAGTCAATATTATTGAAAATGAACACTATTTAAGGATTTTGGGCATGCACCCAGACATGAAATAAATAAATCTTTGTTTTGAAGAAGTTCATAGGCTATTTGAAGAGGGAGACTATTCAAAATAGAATGCAATAAAATAGTGTGTTAATAATATATAAAATAGAGCTGGGGGTAGTGGCAATGTATAAAAAAGAGCCAGGAATGGTGGCAAGCACACCTATAATCCTAGTGCCCCTGCAGAATGAGTCAGGAGGATCAGCAACAGAGAGGTGCTAAACAACTTAGTGAGACCCTGTCTCTAAATAAAAATACAAAATAGGGCTGGGGATATGGCTCAGTAGTCCAGTGCCCCTGAGTTCAATCCCCATTACAAAAAATAAATAAATAAAATAATTATAGGAAAAATGTAGGGACTTCATGGAGATAAAGAAAGGGTAACAAAGACATTGAAAGAGGTCACCTGATCTAACACTAGGAGTTAATTAGAGAATAAAGCATAATAGTAGGAGTTGCTGCTGGAGGGTGGAGACTCATTTTAAAAGAGAGGTCACAATGGGAAGTCATACACTATATGTAGCCTGGTGAATTCAGGAAACAGAAATCATCTTCGCATGCATGGATGAACCATATATGTATGTGAGATGAAGGGAAGAAAGGTGATTCTAGGGAGACAAGCAAGACTGATTCTGGGAAGACACACAGCAAGTGGAGGAAGAGTTTGAATTCTAGTCTGAAATTCACAGAGAACCTTTAAATAGTTTTAAGCAGAATGAAAGTGAAAGCAAGAAGACCAATTAAAAGATTTCTTCAGTAATCCATATGAATAATTATGGTGAGAGCCTAAACTATAGCATTGTCAGGAAAAACAGAGAGGAGGGGAAAAGCATAAAATATATTTTTGAATAAGATTCAATAAGGATGAAGATTATTTGATAAGGGGACTGAAAGAAAAGAGCAGATTTCTAGCTTTGTAAATCCATATCTTCCTAATAATACCCTGCCACTACTTAGCACATAAAAGGTACCAAGGAAATATATTTTTACAAATCTGTATAAATAATTTAGCAAATACCACCGATTCACAGAAATTTCTCCTAGCACCTTTCTCCAAGTTCAACCACAGCCACAGTTGACAGTTTCTGCACCAAATTTGTCTTTTTGCTTCCCTGTGAGCTTTCTCTAAAGCAGATGGCTCTTGCTCAGCCTAAATTCATGGCAAATAAGAAATGTTAGAGATTAAACACCCTTATGAATATCCTTTGATGAGAGATGAACAGGCATGGTAAATAAATGTGCTAGATTCCACACTTTCTACTGGGATAATTCTGAACCCTAGCCTATACAGTATCTGAGGGTTTCCATAGAGCTCTAATTGCCCACACCAATAATCCCCTTTTATCCCATTCTTGATTTTCTGTTTTTCCCATCTCAGTTTCCTCCCTTTTTTGCTTAGGCTTCCTGGGTTCACTCTTCGGATAATTCACTTGCACTGATATTTTTGTTAAACTTCTGCTTTTGGGGAATCAATTCTAGTCTAGGAGGAAGGTGATTAGGTTTAAGAGAACACTAAAATCCTCCTCTCATAAGAAAAAATACACAATAAAATAAATACAAGAAGTCCTTAAAATTGTGGGTTTGCAGCTTTTAAGAAAGGCTGAAGCAAACAAAAACAAATCCACATGAAACAGAAGACTCTTTCTCAAATGCTAGAGAGAAAACCTAAACTGAAAATTTACCATACACTGAGCAAAGACTATGGAAATAATTTCATTCTCTTAATCCTTTACCCTGAACAATCTCAGGCTTATCTTTTCTTTCATCATAGTGACTTGCTGCTAACCTTGTTCCAGATGGAATGCTTAAACCTAAAGTCAGAGTACTAAGTGGAAATCTAGGGTATGTTGTATTTGCTTAGCTGCTCAACTATTTTTTCCTCTCCTAGTTCAATATTCATCTTTCTGAAGAATAGGTGAATTTTGCTTTTGACCAGTTGGTATCCAGTATTAAATCTGACTCCAATAAATTCATAGAAAATTTTGACAAGAATCATACTCACTGCTCTATCACAAGAGAGCAACTAAGATCAGAACAGGGAAGAAGAGCTTGAGGAAAAGATTAACATTTAACAGAGACGAGTGGGGTAGGAGAGAGGGAGAGAGAAGGGAAACTGTATGGAAATGGAAGGAGACCCTCAATGTTACACAAAATTACATATAAGAGTTTGTGAGGGGAAAGGGAAAAAAAACAAGGGAGAGAATTAAACAACAGCAGATGGGGTAGAGAGGGAAGATGAGAGGGAAGGGGAGGGGGGATAGTAGGGGATAGGAAAGGTAGCAGAATACAACAGTCATTAATATGTATTATGTAAAAATGTGGATGTGTAACCGATGTGATTCTGCAACTTGTATTTGGGGTAAAAATGGGAGTTCATGACCCACTTGAATCAAATGTATGGAAGATGATATGTCATGAGCTTTGTAATGTTTTGAACAACCAATAAAAAAAAATCAGGTTCTCATAAGACTCAGAATGATTAAACACCTTTTATATTTCTCTGATGTCATACTTGGTTCTGTGTCAGAGGACATAAGTAAAGAAGATGCAAAGCAGAGGTATTTTTCTAAAATAGAGAATTTAGTCCTAATCAAGACTTCATTAGTGATTCAGTGTCTCTGAGATATGCTTCCTATTTTTTCAAATTTAAACCAAAGTTGCTGTAAAGATAAATGATTAAAATATGTAAATATTCTGTATAATCTGTACATCAACATACAATAAAAATTATTTTAGGATATTTACCTAGAGAAGGTAAAGGAAAATGGAAACTCAAAGCAGTGCTTGCATCCTGGCTGAATAATGCTAACTTTGATAGGAATAAGGAGTTGGAATTGGAAATGTTTTGGAAAATAAATTATTAATTTAGCTTACAATTATAGATTATTTGAATTAAAGGGTCACATTCAAATATAAAATTTGGACTTAATGGAAAGGAAAATAAATATTGGTAAGGAGGTGGGGGAAAATGTGCACTCATACACTTTTGGTGGGACTGTAAACTAATGTGACCACTCTGGAAAGCAGTACAGATATTCTTCAAAAAACCAGGAATGGAACCACCATACGACCCAGCTTTCCCACTCATAGGTATATATCCAAAAGTTCTAAAATCAGCATGCTATACTGCCACATGAATGTCTATGGAGCACAATTCATGACAGCTAAGCTATGGAAGCATCCTAGATGCCCTTTGACAGATGAATGGATAAAGAAAATGTGGTACATTTACAATATGGAGTGTTACTCATAAAGAAAAATGAAATTATGGCATTTGCTTGTTAATAGATGGAATTGGAGACTCTCAGGCTAAGTAAATTAAGACAAAACCAAAAGTTCTCTGATATGTGGAAGCTAGTCCAAAATAACGGGGGGAGGGGGAGAGGTAGAAGGAGAGAGGGAGGGAGAGAGAGGTGGGGAGAATGAGACAGGACAGGGAAAAAGAGGGGATTTCATAAAACAGAAGAAGAAAGATATGAATGGAAGAATGGGATTGGAGAGAGGGATGAGGGATTGGATGGGTGAAGAACAATAGAATGAATCTGACTTAACTTTCCTATGTACATATATGAATATACCACAGTGAATCTCACCATAATGTACAACCACAAAACACCAACAATAAAAAAAAAACTTAAAAGTAAATAAATTAGTAGAGTAGAGGGAAGGGAGCAGGAGGTGAGAGGAGGGGAGGGAAACAGGAAGTACTGGGGCTGAATTAGAACAAATTTTATTCTGTTTTTATAATTATATCAAAATGAATCCTAATGTTACATACAACTAAAAACAACCAATAAAAAGAAAACAAAAAAATTAAGAGAAGTTAGTGCTTGCACATAATAAAGAATATGTTAAAAGATTAAAAGAAAAAAGAAGAAAGAAAGAAGAAGAAAAGAAAGTCTGTGTGAAGGTTTAAATTTATAAATGGGCCAGTGAAAGAAAGTATTATCACATTTTCAATGGAACACATAAGGAGAAAAGTTAATAAAAATTTTTTTAAAAAAAATCATTATACTTGTGCAACAACCACAGTCAAGAAGTTGAAGAAAAAAGTTCAAGGAAATCCAATTATAGAAAGGCAGATACCAATATCAGAGAAGGGGGCACAGAAAATAAGAGATTTTCTAGAAGGATTAGAGTTCACAAGTGTTACATTATGTAAAACTATCACAAAATATTATTGAACTGATCTTTAAAAATGAGAAAATGAGAATGAAGGACCAGTGAATAGCCTTGCAATGAAATTATTATTTCTGTTCTTTCATATGTGTTTTAATTATTCAAACAAGTACTGACTCTACTACATATTGACACATTTTTATTTCTAATGCAATAGAAAGTTAGCTGAAATTCAATCAAGGATTTAGCAGTTTGATCTCATTTTGGATTATGTTTTCCATTTACTTCCTAATATAAGCTTCTAGATTCTTTTCTGTATTTTGAAATACTTTGTATAGTTATCCAATACTAATAATTCAAAAAAATGATATAAAATAAATAATCATTATCACGTATTGCAAAATAGGAGCAATCATTAGCAACTGGTTGTTTACTTTTAACTTGTAGGTCTCTAATGTATAGATATTTCAACTTAAAAATGTTTCACAAAACCCTTGTCTTCCAACAGTTCTATCAATTCAGTGGAGATGTCTTTTCAGTAAATTTTACGAAACATGAGTTAAACGTTTGGCATAAAGGTTCTTAAGGCTAGTCTTGGCCATATATATTTATGCTCATTATACATTGCATTTTGCCATCAGAATATTAGACCATTTCATTTTAAACAGCTGGGGACTAAACTAGTGTTTTCAGCTAAAATTTAATAATTGATTCCTAGAGATTATGATTAGGGATTAATAGTATACCTATCCAGTATCCTTTGCTCAGCACTTTGAAAACTTCAGTTTACATCAGAATTTCTATAGCATGTGCTGGGCCCTAAGTCTAGCATCTGGTCCAGGAGGTCTGAGTGTTGCTGGGATTTGCACTTTTAACAAGTTTCTAGGTGATGCTGATGCTGCTTGCTGAAGGACCACACTTTGAGAACTATTGCTAGTCTAGTGCAAACAGGCTTCATTTGTTAAACAAATATTTACTAAAAGATAGATTTGTTATAAATTAAAAGATAAAAATATAAGGTCTCAAATAGTGCAAGAAAAATATATATTAAGTCTATAATGGGATATTTTAAATTATACACCAAGGATATATTGAATAGTACTACCTGATGTTATAAGTTGCAAATTTATAAAAATTTTCTAATAGACTTTTATTTTTTTTAAGTAATTATTCTTAAGTAGATTAAGTCAATTTTAGTTATATTAGAAGGGATCTAAAAAGCCACCTGGAATCACATTTACAAACAATTTAATCATTCTAGGTTTGTTTCAGCAGTCTACACAGACTAGTTTCTAACAATAATTTTTTTTTTTTTTTTTTTTTTTTTTTTAAATTAATTTTTATTGTAGGTTGTTCAAAACATTACATAGTTCTTGATATATCATATTTCACACTTTGATTCAAGTGGGATATGCGCTCCCATTTTTACCCCATATACAGATTGCATAATCACATCATTTGCACAACAATTGATTTACATATTGCCATTCTGGGGTCTGTTGTATTCTGCTGCCTTTCCTATCCTCTACTATCCCCCCTCCCCCCTCCCCTCCCCTCTTCTCTCTCTACCCCCTCTACTGTAATTCATTTCTCCCCCTTATATTTTTCCTCCTTTCCCCTCACTTCCTCTTGTATGTAATTTTGTATACCCCTGAGGGTCTCCTTCCATTTACATGCAATTTCCCTTCTCTCTCCCTTTCCCTCCCACCTCTCATCCCTGTTTAATGTTCATCTTCTTCTCATGCTCTTTGTCCCTACTCTGTTCTTAGCTACTCTCCTTATATCAAAGAAGACATTTGGCATTTGTTTTTAAGGGATTGGCTGGCTTCACTTAGCATAATCTGCTCTAATGCCATCCATTTCCCTCCAAATTCTATGATTTTGTCATTTCTTAATGCAGAGTAATACTCCATTGTGTATAAATGCCACATTTTTTTTATCCATTCGTCTATTGAAGGGCATCTAGGTTGGTTCCACAGTCTTGCTATTGTGAATTGTGCTGCTATGAACATGGATGTAGCAGTGTCCCTATAGTGTGCTCTTTTTAGGTCTTTAGGGAATAGACCGAGTAGGGGAATAGCTGGATCAAATGGTGGTTCCATTCCGAGCTTTCCAAGAAATCTCCATACTGCTTTCCAAATTGGCCGCACCAATTTGCAGTCCCACCAGCAATGTACAAGAGTACCCTTTTCCCCACATCCTCGCCAGCACTTGTTGCTGTTTGACTTCCTAATGGCTGCCAATCTTACTGGAGTGAGATGGTATCTTAGGGTGGTTTTGATTTGCATTTCTCTGACTGCTAGAGATGGTGAGCATTTTTTCATATACTTGTTGATTGATTGTATGTCCTCCTCTGAGAAATTTCTGTTCAGGTCCTTGGCCCATTTGTTGATTGGGTTATTCGTTATCTCATTGTCTAATTTTTTTAGTTCTTTGTATATTCTGGATATTAGGGCTCTGTCTGAAGTGTGAGGAGTAAAGATTTGTTCCCAGGACGTAGGCTCCCTATTTACCTCTCTTATTGTTTCTTTTGCTGAGAAAAAACTTTTTAGTTTGAGTAAGTCCCATTTGTTGATTCTAGTTATTAACTGTTGTGCTATGGGTGTCCTATTGAGGAATTTGGAGCCCGACCCCACAGTATGTAGATCATAGCCAACTTTTTCTTCTATCAGACGCCATGTCTCTGATTTGATATCAAGTTCCTTGATCCACTTTGAGTTAACTTTTGTGCATGGCGAGAGAAAGGGATTCAGTTTCATTTTGTTGCATATGGATTTCCAGTTTTCCCAACACCATTTGTTGAAGATGCTATCCTTCTTCCATTGCATGCTTTTAGCCCCTTTATCAAATATAAGATAGTTGTAGTTTTGTGGATTGGTTTCTGTGTCCTCTATTCTGTACCATTGGTCCACCCGCCTGTTTTGGTACCAGTACCATGCTGTTTTTGTTACTATTGCTCTGTAGTATAGTTTGAAGTCTGGTATAGCTATACCGCCTGATTCACACTTCCTGCTTAGCATTGTTTTTGCTATTCTGGGTCTTTTATTTTTCCATATGAATTTCATGATTGCTTTCTCTATTTCTACAAGAAATGCCGTTGGGATTTTGATTGGCATTGCATTAAACCTATAGAGAACTTTTGGTAATATCGCCATTTTGATGATGTTACTTCTACCTATCCATGAACAGGGTATATTTTTCCATCTTCTAAGATCTTCTTCTATTTCTCTCTTTAGGGTTCTGTAGTTTTCATTGTATAAGTCTTTCACCTCTTTTGTTAGGTTGATTCCCAAGTATTTTATTTTTTTTGAGGATATTGTGAATGGGGTGGTTGTCCTCATTTCCATTTCAGAGGATTTGTCGCTGATATACAGGAATGCCTTTGATTTATGCGTGTTGATTTTATAGCCTGCCACTTTGCTGAATTCATTTATTAGCTCTAATAGTTTCTTTGTAGACCCTTTTGGGTCTGCTAGGTATAGAATCATGTCATCTGCAAATAGTGATAATTTGAGTTCTTCTTTTCCTATTTTTATGCCTTTAATTTCTTTCGTCTGTCTAATTGCTCTGGCCAGTGATTCGAGAACTATGTTGAACAGAAGTGGTGAGAGAGGGCATCCCTGTCTTGTTCCAGATTTTAGAGGGAATGCCTTCAGTTTTTCTCCATTCAGAATGATGCTAGCCTGAGGCTTGGCATAGATTGCTTTTACAATATTGAGGTATGTTCCTGTTATCCCTATTTTTTCTAGAGTTTTGAACATAAAGGGATGCTGTACTTTGTCGAATGCTTTTTCCGCATCTATCGAGATGATCATATGGTTCTTATTTTTAAGCCTATTGATGTGGTGAATAACATTTATTGATTTCCGTATATTGAACCAGCCTTGCATCCCAGGGATAAATCCTACCTGATCATGGTGCACAATTTTTTTGATATGTTTTTGTATCCGGTTCGCTCTAACAATAATTTAAAAGATGATTGAAAACCAAAACAGAAACCACAAAGGATAAGAATGAAATATCTGACTTTGTGTGTGTGTGTGTGTTTGTGTGTGTGTATGTGTGCGCGTACACGTATTTAAAAAGAAACCATCTTCAGAATATCAAAATAATACCAGAACAAAATAAAGACAACTATTTAACTAGAGAAAACATTTCAAATGCATATGGGAAAACAAAGCTAACGTGTGGTATTGCAGAAAAATTTGTTTTTTAATAAGACACTGATACAATACAAAATGGACAAATAATTTATAGATATACAATCATCTAGTAAACATAAAAATATATTTAACCTCTAAAATAACAGAATTCAAGTTGAGGTCTTTGTGAAGTCCTAACACTACTATTCCAGTCCCACTAACTCTAGCTCTCAACCAATTGATAACAAAGAAAAACTAATAGATCGTGTGCATTATGAACTATTCTTTTTATTACAAATGAATCTGGTAGTGGTAATCATTGCTTATAACTATATGCTACCAACTTTTAAACTCTGAATCCTCAAATTAGGCTGAATTCTTTACCTAGTCAGGCATGGGAGAAAGCAAGGATACCTTAGTCCCAGGGTTAGAATGTACCCCTGAGTAGAGAAAAAGAAGGTCTCAGCCTAATGACCCATGAGCTTTATCTTCACAGGGACAGGGTGAAAGAGGGAAAGGAAGAGCCTAGAATATTAGTCTAATAGAGCTCCTGTCACATGAAGGAAACATCAACAATGAGAAGAAATGTTCCCATAACATTGCACATTGAAAAACATCCACATGTGACCACTTTTTCCTTACAAACTTGAAACAAATTAATAATCAGTAACATTGGAACATGTATAGTGCCCAGTTTTGGCTTAAGATATATGTAAATGAACCCTCCCTTATGGTACTGGAGGTGGCTATAATCAAGATCCTTAGGATTTTCTTGAAATTTGATTTGGCTATGTACTCAAGGGTCCAGACCAGGTGTGGTACACACCTGTAGTCCCAGCAGGTTCAAGAGGCTGAGGCAGGAAGATCACGAGTTCAAAGCCAGCCTCAGCAATGGCAAGGCACTAAGTAAATCAGTGAGACCCTGTCTCTAAGTAAAATACAAAAAGGGTTGGGGATGTGAGTTCAATTTCCGGTACAAAAAAAAAAAAAAAAGAGCCCCCAAATTATTCAGACCCTTTGATTCACGTTTAAGAGTTCATTCTACCAAAATGGCCAGGCATATGTGCAACCATTTAGCCATAGGGATGTTCAAAGCACCACAATTAAATACAAAGACAAACAAAAACAAGAAGGATGTGACCTAGGGAAATTTAAAAACAAATGTATGAAACATGTATAAAATATAATATCCCAAGCATATATTAAAATTTAAAGGTTAATGACACTGAAATCTACTTGTAGTATAAAGTTAGGCTTAGAAAAGTAGATTTAAGACAAGTATTTATAGTGTTACGGTATGACTACATATCTTTTTTTTATTTATATGACAGTAGAATGCATTAAATTCTTATTACACATATAGAGCACAATTTTTCATATCTCTGACTGTATACACAGTATATTCACACCAATTCATGTCTTCATACAGGTACTTTGGATAATAATAATTATCACATTCCATCATCATTTCTAACCCCATATCCCCTCCCTTCCCCTCTAAGCCCTCTGCCTTATCTAGATGACTACATATCTTTACTAAATATATTGATCCAAAGAAAAATAGATTGGGAAAATGTAAGAAACAATTAGATCATATAACTGAGATTTGTGTTAATTTGTGATTTATTGTATGTGCTTATCTAATAGTTTATATTTATTTTTTTAATTTTGTATAATTAATATATTAAAGTTTATATATGCAATTTTAAAGTCTTTTTTAAATTTGTTCTTTTTAGTTATACATGACCTAGAATGTATTTTGGCAAATTATACATACAGTATAACATTGTATTTAGGATACCATTCTTCTGGTTGTACATGATGTGGAGTTACCTTGGTCATGTATTCAAATACAAGGTTAGCAATGTTATGTCCAATTAATTCTACTGTCCTTCCTATTCCCCTCCCACCTCCCTTCCCTTCATTCCCCTTTTTCTAATCCAATGGATTTCTATTCTTCTTCTCCCTACCCTGTGTTATTTTGAGTTAGCATCCACATATTAGAGAGAACATTTGGCCTTTGGTTTGGGGGATTGGCTTATTTCAATTAACATTATATTCTCCAGTTCCTTCCATTTACCAGAAAAGGCCATTACTACATCTTTCTTTATGGCTGAGTAATATTCCACTGTGTGTATATACCACATTTTCTTTATCCATTCATCTGTTCAGAGCAGCTAGGTTTTTTCCCATAGTTTGACTCTTGTGAGTTGAGGTGCTATAAACATGGATTTGGCTGTGTCACTATAGTATGCTGTGTTTAAGTCCTTTGGGTATAGAGTGAGTAGTGGCATAACTGGGTCAAATTGTGGTTTCATTTCAAATTTTCAAGGAATCTCCATACTGCTTTCCATAATGATTGCACCAATGTACAGACCTACTAATAATGTATGAGTAACTTTCTCCCCACATTCTTACAAACATTTATTGTTAACTTGTATTCTTGATAACTGCCATTCTGACTAGAATGAGATACAATCTCAGTGAAGCTTTAATTTGCATTTCTCTAATTGCTAAAGATGTTGAACGGTTTTTTTTTTTTTTTTTACCATTTATATTTCTTCTTCTGTGAAGTATTTGTTCAGTTCCTTCACTCATTTATTGATTGGGTTATTTATTTTTCTGGTATTAAGTGTTTTGAGTATATAACCTAGAGATTAATGTTCTATCTGAGGAACAGATGGTAAAGATGTTCTCCCACTCTGTAGGCTCTCTCTTCATGTTCTTGGTTGTTTCCTTTGCTGTGAAGAGGTTTTCAGTTTGATACTATCCCATTTATTGATTCTTGATTTTAAGTCTTATGTTTAGGTGTCTTACTGAGAAAGTCAGTTCATAAACTGACATCATGTAGGATTTGACTTACTTTATCTTCTAGTAAGCACAGGGTCTCTGATCTAATGCCTAAGTCCTTGATCCACTTTGAATTGAGTTTTGTGAAGGGTGAGAGATAGGGGTTCTATTTCATTCTATTACATATGGATTTCCAGTTTTCCCAGCACCACTTGTTGGAGAGGCTATCTTTTTTCCAATGTATGTTTATGGCATCTTTGTCTAGGTTGAGATAACTGTATTTATGTGGTTGTGTCTCCATGTCTTCTGTTCCATTGGTCTTCATGTCTGTTTTGGTGCTAATACCATGCTGCTTTTGTTACTATAGTTCTGTAGTATAATTTAATGTCTGATATTTTGATGCCTCCTGCATCACTTTTCTCATTAAGGATTGCTTTGGCTATTTTCTTATTTTTCCAAATGAATTTCATTATTGACTTTTCTATTTTTATGAAGAAAAGTCTGTATAGCACTTTTGGTAGTATGGCCATTTTGATAACATCAGTCCTGCCTATTTAAGAATATGGGAGATCTTTCCAATTTCTAAGGTCTTCTTCAATTTCTTTCTTTAGTGTTCTGTAGTTTTCATTATAGAGGTCTTTCACCTTTCCTGTTAGGTTGATTCCCAAATATTTTATTTTTTTGAGGCTATTATAAAGGGAATAGTTTTCCTGACTTCTCTTTTAGCTGATATATCATTGTTGTATTGAAATGCAATTGATTTATTGGTGTTGATTTTATACCCTGCTACTTTGCTAAAATTGTTTATGAGTTCTAGAAGCTTTCTAGAAGAGTTTTTTGGGTCTTCTAAATATAGGATCAACTCACCAGCAAACACAGATAGTTTGAGCTCTTCTAATCATATCCCTTTAATTTCTTTCTTTTGTCTAGTTGCTCTGGCTAGGGTTTCGAGACTATGTTGAATAGGAGTGGTGAAAGGGGCATCCCTGTCTTGTTACAGTTTACAGAGGGAATGGTTTCAGTTTTTCTCCATTTAGAATAATGTTGGCCTTGGGTTTAGCATAGATAGCCTTTACAATGTTGAGATATGTTCTTACATCTCTAGTTTTTCTAATGTTTTGAGCATGAATGGATGCTGAAATTTTTTCAAATGCTCTTTCTGCATCTATTGAGATAATCATGAGGTTCTTATCTTTAAACCTATTTATGAGATGAATTACATTTATGGGTTTCAGTATGTTGAATCAACCTCCACTTGACTATGGTGTGCTATCTTTTTAATATGTTTTTGTATGTAATTTGCCAGGATTTTATGAAGAATTTTTAAATCTATGTTCATCAGGGATGTTGGTTTTCTGATTTTTTCTTTCCTTGATGTGTTTTTGTCTGGTTTTGTTATCAGGGTGATACTAGCTTCATAGAAAGAGTTTGGAAGTGTTCCTCCTTTTCTATTTCATGAAGTAATTTTAGGAGTATTGGTGGAAGTTCTTCTTTGAAGGTCTGATAGAATTGGGCTGAGAATCCTGGTCCTGGGCTTTTCTTTCTTGGTAGGCTTCTGAATTTGTCTTCAACTTCATTGCTTGAAATTGATCTGTTTAAATTATTTATGTTCCCTTGATTAGATTTGGATAGGTCATATATCTCTAGAAATTTGTTGATATCTTCACATTTTCTATTTCATGAGAGTATAGATTTTCAAAGTACCTTCTGATTATCATCTGTATTTCAGTAGTATCTGTGGTAATATTTCCTTTCTTCATCATAAATTTTAGTCATTTGTATTTTCTTTGGTTTTTTGTTTGTTAACTTGGGTAAGGGTTTATCGATTTTGTTTATTTTTTCAAAGAACCAACTTTTGTTTCATTGATTTTTTTCCTTTCACTTTTATTAATTTTTGCTGTTTAATATTTCTTGTCTTCTATTGCTCTTGGGGCTGGTTTGTTCTTTTTATAGGGCTTTGAGATATATGGTTAAGTTATTTACAGTGTGATTTTTCTGTTCTTTCTTTTAACAAATGAGCTCAATGCAATGAACTTTCCTCTTAGAATTGCCTTCATAATGTCCCAGACATCATGATATATTGTCTCACTATTCTCATTTACCTCTAAGTATTTTTTTTCATTTCGTCCCTGATGATTTATTCTGCTATCCATTCATCATTCAGTAGTATGTTATTTAGTCTCCAGGTGTTAGAGTAGTTTTTATTTTTTTATTTTATTGCTAATTTCTAATTTAACTCCATTCTGATCTGATAGAATGCAAGGTAGTATGTCTACTTTTTTGTATTTGGCAATAATTGCTTTGTGGACTAAGATGTGGTCTATTTTAGAGAATGTTCCATAGCTGCTGAAGAGAAAGTTTATTCATATATATAATATTTCATCACTGAGGGATGAAATACTATATATATATATATATATATATATATATATATATATATATATATATATATGTCTGTTAAGTAAAAATCATGAATTATATTTTTTTATTTAGTTTTTGATGTGAAGATCTATTTATTGGTGAGAAAGGCAGGTTGAAGTCACTTGATATTATTGTCTTGTGATCTATTTGAGCCTTAATATTGTAAAGGATTTGTTTAATATATGAGAATGCTCCATTGTTTGGGGAATAATATTTAAGATTGTTATGTCTTGTTGATGTATAATTCCCTTAAGCAGTAAGAAAAATCCTTCTTTGTCCCTTCTGATTAATTTTGACTTGAAGTCTATTTAATTAGATATGAGGATAGAAACCCCTGCTCATTTATGAAGTCCATGTGAATGGTCAGTTTTTTCCCATCTTTTTAGCTTCCATCTGTAGATGTCTTTGCCTATGAGTTGAGTCTCTTGAAGACAGCATATTGTTGCATTTTGTTTTATAATCCAGTCTGCCAGTCTATGTCTTTGATGAATTTAGACCATTTCATTCAATGTTATTATTGAGAAATGATTTGAAATTTGAAATAGACTCTTTTTTTGATTGACTATTTGTCTAATATAGTTCCTTCCTTTGCTGGATTTCACTTTTAAGTTTATTTTTGTTGTTGTTTTTGTAATTGTAGATGGACAAAATGCCTTTATTTTATTTATTTTTATGTGGTGCTAATGATCAAATACAGTGCCTCACACATGCTAGGCAAGCACTCTGACACTGAGCTACAGCCTAAGCCCTCACTTTTGGTTTTCATTCCTATACTTTGTTGAGAATGTTATATGGTTGTAAATTATTTTAACTTTTTCTTATCATGGAAAGTTTTTATTTCATTGTCAAATGTGAAGCTTAGTTTTGCAGGGTATAGTATTCTTGGTTGGCATACCTTTTCTTTCAAACTTGGTATATATTATTCCAAGAATTACTTGCTTTAAGGGTCTGGGTTTAAAATTCAGCTGAGATCTGAATTGGTTTCCCTCTAAATGTTACTTAACCTTTTTTCTCTAGCAGTCTTTAGAATTCTATCCTTATTCTGTATGTTAGACATCTTCATAATAATGTGCCTTAGTGTGGTTCTTTTGTAATTTTGTATATTTGGGGTCTTGTAAGCTTCTTGTATTTGATGTTCCATTTAATTTTTAAGGTTTAGGAAATTTTCAAACATTATTTCATTGAAAAGATTATGTATTCCTTTGGTTCATATCTGTGAGCCTTCATCTATCCCAATCTTAAGTTTGGTCTTCATGTTATCCCATATTTCTTAGAAGTTCTGTTAATGGTCTCTCACCATCTTTTCTCCATGCTCAACTTTGTTTTCAAGATATACTTTGTCTTCATTACCCGAGACTCTGTCTTACAGGTAGACTAGTCTGCTGGTGATATTTCCCATTGAATTTTTTATTTGATTTATTGATTCCATTATTTTGAGGATTTCTGTTTGTTTGTTTGTTTCAGAATCTCTCTCTCTTTACTGAAGTGATCTTTTGTTACCCATATTTTGTCCCTTTCATTGTTCTTTACCTCACAGATCAGTTTAACTATGAACATTCTAAATTCCTTCTCTGACATTTCTTCCACTGTGGTGTCAATAGATTCTGGTTTTGACATATTTTGGTTTGTTTGAGGTGATTTGTTCCCTTGCATTTTTTTGTTGTTTTTATGTCTACCCATCCAACAGTTGATTTTGAGGCAGTAAGGTTTCTATCTTGTAGAATTATATGTCCCTGAAGGTTTCCAGTACCTCATAGTGTAGGGGAAGATAGATAGTAACAACTGATGTAAATAATTTACAGTATTAAACCAAATAGCTCTTTCAATGAAATCTATAATGTTGATTGTTACAATATTCAGTAATGATATGATCAGTTTTTGCCCATGGTGAAATCAGTAAAGTTACATAAGGGTTTACAATTACACGTGATGACCAGGGATATAACATAAGTAATGTAGGATATGATGATTACAAAGGAGGAGGAGCAAAACTAGAAGCAAAAAATTAAAGAAAGAGTGGAAGAGAGAAAAATAGGGTTGGCTGTAGGTGGAGGAAAAGAGAAAAAGAGAGAAAACTTAAAGGAAAAAATAATAAAAACCAATAGAAAATTTTTTTAAAAAATTAAAGAAAGATAAAAGAAAAAATAAAATATACAGAAAAGAAATAAAAAGTTTACAGGAAAAAAAATTGATATATATTAATCAAACATCTAAGCCTTTGAAATATTGATTCATAAAATATAACTGCCTCCAAATAAAATGGTAGAAATGAGAAAAAATAAGGACCTATGAATATGTATAAATATCTGGTTAAACACAGAATTCTTTAAGAGAAAAAAGAAGAAAAGAAGGGGCTGTAGAAAATGGTTTGAGATTCAAGAGGTGAGTGGGTTATATGCAGATGTGACATAGGATGTGTTTTTAAGAGGGGAAAATAAAAACAAACAAAGAATAATTTTTTAAAAGATGGAAGTAAAAGAGTTAAAGGAAGAGTAAGAGAGAGAGCAGTAGAGTTTGACTGTTGTCAAGAAAAAAGAGAGAAGTAGAAACAAAGGAAAACACTTGTGAAATAGTGAATAGGAACTCAATCCAAAATATACTCATCAAAGACCTAATCTTCCAAGAAATAAACAAGGTAAAAAATAAAAAAATTTAAAAATATAGGGCACACACACACACATACAAAAGGAAATGCTTAAAAAAAAGAAATATGTATGTATACAAATGCATAAATGCCCATCATTTGTCAATCAGTATGCATTCAAAAACAAATCAAAACATAACAAAAACAAAAAAGCAAAATGGTCAGTGAAAGGGTTTTTTTTGCCTGCTGTCTACACCAAACTGCCTTTCTGTTTCTCAGAGTCCCTTCTCAGTAGGATAGTGTGATGAACTATGGAAGATGCTGGCAGCTTGACTCCCTCTGGGATCTGTGCAATGAGTTGCTGCAAATGAAGCTCCCAGGGGTGGGTATTTGGTTTCTTATTTCCCCAGGTGTGTTTTATAAAGGGAGTTTTCAGGCATTAATGAATCAAGGTGCTTCTAGGACTGTATCCCACTACTGTCTACAGAGCACCACCCAGAATTGGTCTTTTACTAGTTCTGTTTTTGGGAGATACTGAGTTAGTTTTTGTTTGTTTGTTTGCCTTCTTAAGGGAGGTTTTGGAGCCCTGAACTCTGTCACTGTGCCCCATTCAGTTTCTCCCTGCCACTGGTTCTATGCACTGTTGGCTGCAGGTTCAATGGAGGCAGGAAGGTGGCACAGGCTTTCTCTGGTTTCCCTGTTCTGTATTACCCATAAGCAAAGCTGTTTTGGAGCACTAAGCTTTGTCTGTCTCTCCACCCTGTTCAGTTTTCTCCCTGCTGCTGGTCCTGCTTGTTGCTGATTCAATGGAGCAAGAGAGGGGGTGCAGGCTTTCTCCCTGCTCTGACCTCTCTAATCTCTGTTGTCCCCAGTCAAAATGGTCTCCATGCCAGAAAATCTCCATGCCAGAGTTTGTCCTGATTTTCTAGGTTCACTTTTGATCTCACTGTTGGCATCTGCCAGATTTATATGTTGGTTTCAGCCTGGAATTCATGGATCTAAGCTCCCAAATAGCCTCTGGGTCCACCCACCACAAGATATTCCATCACTTATGATCTTTTCAGACCTTGTATTTTTTCCTCCACCCCAGCCCTGCTTGGAGCTCAGCTCCAATTCTATTCCTTAGCCTTGTCTAATGTACCCAAACTTTTCCAGTGTTCAAGGCTTTCTGTCTGATATTGAGAATCAGTGGAGTGATTCTCAATATCAGACAGAAATATCCCCCTTTCACTCATCTCCCAGAGAAGCAGTTTCCTCCATGTTTGAATCGCTAGTCATGAACTGTTAAGAACCACCACTTACCGCAAATCTACCATCTTGAATTTTAAAGTCTTTAGCATTTGTGTTTGTCACCTTTTTGTTTCTGTGACCAAAATACCTGGCACAAACAACTTAGAGAAGAAAAGGCTTATTTTGGCTCATGGTTTCAAATGCTTCAGTCCATGGTTGGCTGGCTCTGTTGCTCTGGGCCTGAGGTAAGACAGAATATCATGGATAAAGGGCATGCATGAGGAATGCTGTTCACCTTATGACACCAGGGAAGCAGAGGAAGATGGGGGAGGGGCCAGGGAGAAGATAATCCCCAAGGGCATACCCCCAGTAAACTACTTTCTTCAAACATGTCTCACATGCCTATAGTTTCCATCACCTCCATTAGTCCATTCAAATTATTAAACCATCAAATGGATTAATTGATTAATCTATGATTAATCAATTAGTCCTCATGATCCAATTACTCATGATTAATCAGTTAGTCCTCATGATCCAATTAATTATGATTAATCAATTAGTCCTCATGATCCAATCATTTCTGAAAATGTTTGCCCCTGAACACTGCTCTATTGGGAACTAAGCCTTCAACACATGAACTTTGGGGAGACATTCCAGACTCAAACCATAACAGAATTGTTAGATAGGAAATAGTTCTTTATCCTATAAATTTAAATAATTTACAAACTGTTTCCTTATTTAAGAAATCATATGACTACATCCACCATAAAAATCCCTAAATTATCTATATTGCCATTATTTCTAATAACTGATAATATATTATATGTACTTGCATCTCTATTATGAAGAATTTTTTTCAGTGCTAGGGACTAAACCCAGGGCCTTTCATATTCTGGCAAAATGCTCTACATCTGAGCTATATCCCCAACCTTATTTTTTATTTATTCATTTATTTTTTAAGACAGGATCTCACTAAGTTGGTAGGGATGGCCTTGAACTTGCAATCCTCCTGTCTCACCTTCCCAAATATCTATTGAACCACTACACCTAGCATCCATTGTGAAGAACTTTTGGAAATTTCAGGTTGATACACATCACTTATCTATATAATATCCCTATGATGAAGGTAGATTTGTAAAAAAAATTGTTGAACTCAAATTCATAATTCCAACTAAAAAATATTTAATGAAGTGAAAATGTGTTGATCCCACATTATACAAAATAAAATGTGCTTGGAAAATAAAGTTTTTCCTATCGTTACATTCATCATATTTTCTTTTCTCAGTTTCAGAAGTCTCAGTCCACAGACTCCATTCTATGGAGCTCCACGTGAGTTAGAACATCATGGTGGAAGCAAGTGGTAGAAGAAAGCAGCTGGAGACATGGCACTAGGAATGAGAGGAGAGAGGAGAGAGGGAGCACTCTGCTCACCAAGAACAGCATATATACCCCAAAGGCATGCCCCCCTCAATGACCCACCTCCTCTAGCCACACCCTACCTGCCTGCAGTTACCACCCAGTTAATCCCTATCAGGGAATTAATGCACTAATTAGGTTAAGGCTCTCATACACAGTCATTTTCCCTCTAAACTTTCTCCCATTGTCTTACACATGAGATTTTGGGGATATCTAATATCTAAACCATAATAAACCCTAATACAAAAATTTCATATTATTTTTAACTTTGAGATATGAATACTTTTTTAAAATTTGATCACTCAGCAATTGATAGAATTAAGGAAAAACAGTTTCTTTGATATTCCTTTGAAATATTTGATTTCTTTAAAGAAATACTAAAAAAATCCATGATTACTACAAAAATAACAAATTAAAACTTTTATTGAATTTTTGGTGATTAGATATATGTTTTTGACCAATCTCTACTCTATGAGTTGTCTTTGATTTTTAATCTGAAAACAATAGCCTCGGAGTTTTAAAGAAATCAACAATACAACAGCTTTAAAAAAATCAAGATAAAACTTACTTGAAGTTACCTTTTTGTAAAATTTTATTTATTCATTTTAGTTGTTGATGGACCTTTATTTTATTTATATGTGGTGGCAAGAATCGAACCCAGTGCCTCACACATTCAAGGCAAGAGCTCTACCACTGAGCCCCAACCCCAGCCCTTGAAGTCACCTTTTACAAACTAAAATTGATGTTCCATTTGCTTCTATGGTTTTAATTAGTGATAAAAAAGAGCATTTTAGTAATACCAAAATCCACTCATAATTACTTAAATATTTTTGTGTTTTCCAAAATAAGTTTTACCATAACTCTTTGCAAAAGATTCAAATATTTTACTATTGTAAAGATGAGGAAACAACACATAGATATTTAAATAACATTCCTAAGCTCTTGGCCAATAAATGTCATACCCTCAGCACAAATAGTGTGATCATAGAGGTGTCCCAGGTGCTCTATGAGAGCCCCAAACCCCAAAACTCTGACATAATGTATACTATGTCATGAAGAGGTTGAACAATTCTCTTAATTCATCCATTGATTCCATATTTATTTAATATGGGATAGAAAATGTGAAAAAGGAAAAGTTTTAAACAAGTTAGAAAGGTTCAACTTATAATTTTTGATATTTATTTAACAGAATAGGGCATTTTTATACTTTTACAAAGAAGAAAACCTACAGATATTTTTCTTTGTATCTATTGAAACAAGTTACTATAATTACTATAATTGTGATACTGTCATTTATTTTAAAATATTACCTTATTAAAATATAAAAAAATGATTGAACTTACCTTTTATATTTTTTAAAATATAAAAAAATAATATGGAAAACAAAAATATAATTAAAACCCAATTCTGAAAAAAATATATGTGACTCTTGAGTTTGAGGCTATACTTCACTCATATTTAAGGAAACTTTCTAAAAGTTTGAAAACTTAAAATTGTCTATTGTCAAAGAGCTGAAAACTTTTGGGAAATAATACATAGACATTTATATGCAAAAATATAGCTGTGGAATTTGTACATTTTTAGCATAAATATTTTTCACGTGAACCTTAATAAAGCCTTAAGCCCATATTCTGGAAGCCTCCTCAATTTTCTGAAAGCTCTATTTAAATATTCTTGGCTCCCCTTGTTTGATTTAGGTCTGCAGGAAGGCTGGGCTCCAAGGCAATAACTTAACAACATAAAGGAGCTCAGTTTTGTATTGTGCAAACACTGTGCATAATTAAGTCTGCAACTTGGTTCAGCTGCTTTATCTTTTCCACTGTCTCGTATGGACTCTGCAATACTCTGTGTACCAATATCTATCTGGCTACTGTTCCCTGAAATTTGCTCTGTCATTTTCTTAGTCATGTTTTTGTAGTTGATCAAAACATTCTTGATGCCTAAATATGTAAACACTGTCTTATTCTGAAAACTACCCATCCCTCTCTACACACAAATACAATGACACATACACATATAATGGAACCAAAAACTCACTGAGGGATTTTTTTTCAGGTTAGACTGCTAATAACCTTCTTGTATTTTATTGCTGGTTGAAAATTTGTAAAATTACAAGCTTCTTTGAAAGTACCTCATTTAAGGCCAACCAAAACCACCTGGTATCCAAAAATAAGTACAGTCTCAGTTTTTCAGGAGTAATTGTTGTAGCTGATTATGCTTCAAAGATAATTATACATAGTTTGATATGCGTAGTCATTGACATAGCGAACACTTGCTCTTTGTCCTTGTATTCAGGAGAAAATCGTTACTGATTAATAAAAATAAACAGGTCATCAAATGAAAACAAATAATAGAAAGACTCATATTAAAATGAATAGAAGGTATCAACTAGGTATCAAACAAAAGTGTATCGTGAATTTCTTACAAATAACCATTGCCGGCTACTGAAACAAACAAAATATGTATGGTGAACAAACCTTTCTATTATTGTGCTGAAATTTGGTGAAAGCTGCAGTTAGACTCAGGATAATTTATCATGACCCACTTGAATCTAATGTATGAAATATGATATGTCAAGAGCTTTGTAATGTTTTGAACAACCAATAAAAAAAGAAACAATGCAGAACTATAATGTGCATAAGCAATGACATTGTTTTCAAAAAATCAAATATGTGCATAGATACCAACTTTACTTTTTATTTTCATAAAACAAATTTTCCTATCAATACTTGATAGTGCCCTAATGATAGCAAACATGCTAATTCTGACTATATAACATATTTGAGTATGCATGCTGAGTAATGCCACTCTTTTCTGTATGTAGATTTGTTTTAAATTCAAATTTTTATTTTTAGAAACTGTAAAAAACAATACAAAGTGATCTTATATTCCCTTTAATTAGTTCCCTCTATCTAATGACAGTATTTAATTATTATTTTCCAGGTCTAACTAAGAAAATGTCACATTTCCTCAAAATAAAGACTTCATTCAATATAATAGGAAATGTCCCAGAGTGGTATCTAACAATACCATATTTCAAAATTAGAATTCAATATCACAACCCACATAGTGACATTGCTACAGTCAAGATATAAAATATTTCCATTACTACTATGCTCCCTTCTTCATGGTGCCATTTTATTTATTTACTTACTTCCCTCCCATCAGAATCCTTTTCCAAAGTATTGGCAAACAATAAGATGTTCTTGGTTTCTATAATTTTGCTTATTTAGGATTATTAGTTAAATGGAATAACAAAATATGCAATCTCTAAAAATTCATCTTCACTAGAATAATTCTCTAGAACAGTCATCCAGCTAATTTGATGTGTGAATATTTTGTCCTTTTGATTAATATGCATACTATTACATGATATGGACATACCACAGCTTGTTTAACTCATTGAAGGATAATTTGGCTGTTTGCGTTGAAGGATAATTGGGGTGTTTTCAAGTTTGGGTGATTGTGAATAATACTGCCATAGATATTCATGTATAAGTCTTGTGAGAACAAAAGTTTTTATTTCTCTGCAATAAATGCTGAAGTGTGCAAAAAATAAATAATTTATCAAAATATATGAAATATATACTATAATTATACATCTCTACTTCTTCCAATGTATTGATATGCATAATTGAATATTTTAATGATTTAAATGTATTTTGTTTAAAGTGGTCTAATTTTATACAGCTGATAATGACCCCTTAATACACACTGACAATCCAAAGAAAGAATTCTTGTGAAAAATGGGCATCTCTGTTCACAGATTTACAGTCACTATTTTATGTTTATCTGACTGGTATTTACTCATCAAATAAGTAGGTGTTTGAAACTCTAGACTGACAAAGGTTCATGTCTTACACCATATACTGACATGTATTATTTTGTTTCATATACACAAACATTATGACACAATTAAAAAAATAAAATAGGCCCCCAAAATCCTCAAGATCATGAGCAATAAAAACAGACTTGGTTTTTCTTTCCTGAATTTGAAATTTGAAAGCATTTACATGTATTCTATGAATGACTTGATACTGAAAGGGGAAGATTACAAGAAAGAGTAGAACAAAACAAAACAAAAACAAAAACTATAGTATCCCAGACTCAATTCATAAGGGTATCATGAACCTAAGCCAACAACATGAATTGTTCTTGGATACAAATGAACAATCATAGCCAGTTGGAGCATGGATATCACATTCAACATATGGCAAATTTGTTTAAGCATATGGTACACCAATCTACACTTGTGGAAACTTCCTCCTATCTCCTCCATCCTTTCTTATGGGAGATTCTGTGGGGTTAATAAAGCAATGAGATTGTGACACACAATATAGCAGACTTATCTATTCAAACCAAACTACCAAGTGTGTACTGAGATATAGTTCTAGGCCGCATAGGAAAAACTAAGTGGCTATAGTGTTTGGAAGCTATGGCATTATGGATCCAAGAAAATTCTCATCTTTTACCTTTATTAAATAATATTTGAGATGCTTCCATTGGATTATCACAATCCTAGGAATAGTTTCCCTTTAAACTTGAGTTCACCGAAGTATTAGGATCTGTAGGTAAAATTCAGATGATCCACAAATGTTGGTGGTTAAAAAAAATACAAATTTTCACTAAGGTCTTTTTCTTTTATTATCTTAATAAATTACAATACTATTAACAGTAACCATGATTATTTCACCAATAAAACTTATAGATATCATAATAATCACATTAGAATTGTTGCATACATCTTAAGATATTTCTCATAGTTATAATAACATAAAATTGCTGTAGTTATTAGACTTGCCTATAGGTATAGTTATCAAAAACATCATTAAAAAACATGTACCCTAAAAAAATGTACCCTTATATCACAAATTTTATATCTGATAAATGCATTGTAATTTAAATGGTTCCTTTGTAATATGATATATTTCATTCTGTGTATTTAATGTTATTCTGATCACACACAAACACATCGTCGTCATCAAATTTCCAAGTAGTTTAAAACATTTAAGAACCCCTATTATAAAAACTTCAAAAATTTGTAAGAGTATTTAAGGGATATAGGTTTCGAGAAACAATATCTGACAACAGGCTAGAAATGACCTTTATTGAAAGGTTTGGCTTAGTTTTTTATGCATAATTTCACAGTGATTTGAAATAATAATATTAATAATGCATCATAGATTCAGGTCTTAGTTACTTTGTCATCCTCTATGGAATTTTCATGTATCCAGGCATATTGGAGACTGGGAAAGTGCTTATAAGCAGTAGTCCAGTTGTGTGAAAGACTGAAGAAATGGTGAACTTACAGGTTTTGCTCTAAAAATTATATCTAAGAACATATTTACACAAATTCCAACGTAACACAATGGTCCTATACGTATTTACTAGAACACATACACCCATTCAAGCATAAGAATTTTCATCTCCTCCCCATCCAAATGTAAATATATGACTTAATTCTCAGGAATCATTTCTAGGTCAGCCCCCAAGCAAGTTTCATCTGCATTTAATTTTCACAAATCCTTGACAGTTTAAACTATAAAATTAAACTCCTCTACATAAAATTGACCCTTGAATTTCAAAATTCTATATTTAAAATTGATATTCTATTTCATTAAATTGGCAGTTTGTTCTGAAAATGCCTATTAGCTTAAAGTATTTTGTTTTATTTACTAGGTCATTTAAGGAGGTTACTCTTAAAATCTTTTTTTTTTTACCCAATTGTTTCTCAATAAAATTTTTGTATAGCCTTAGCAACCAGTAGATATAGCAGCCTTCAGAAGGAATGACAATACTTCTTTGCATGGGCAATAGAGCAACACGTAGGCATTAGTGCACAGAGAAATTTTCAAACGTATCAGGAAAAAAAAAGCAGGAATCATGTTAGGTAATGTTACGGTTTTGACCTTTAATGTCCCCCAAAGAGCTCATGTTTTGAAAGTATGGCCCCCAATACATCAAAGTTCAGAGGTGGGGCCTATAAACCAATGATTAGATCATGAGGACTGTAACCACAATAGACTAATTCACTCAATGGATTAATAATTGAATGGACTACATGATAGTAAGTATAGGCAGGTGGGGCATGGCTGGAGAGAGTAGGTCACTAGGAGTATGCCTTTTGCCTATATCTGTATCTTGACTCCTTGCTCTGTTTCCTAGCTGTCAAGAGCTAACTTCTTTCCTCTGCCACATACTTCTATCATGATGCTCTTCATCATCTTAGGCCCAGAGCAATGAAGTTGGTCAACCATGGACTGAACCACTGAAATTGTGAGCCTAAATAACCTTTTCTTCCTCTAAGTTGTTTTTGTCAGGCATTTTGTTTAGAGATGAAAAGCTGACTAACACAGGTAAACATGATTATAAGTGTTCATATGAGAACAGAGCTTGTGGTGAAAGCATATTGAGGAGTTATAAAAACGGGAAATCAAGAAAAGTAAGATAGAAAAGTGGAAGAACAATACTGAGAGTACCCCCAGGGAATTTGCCAATTCTAAAGCAGGTAAAGACTGAGAAACCAGGCAGAAAACACTGGCCCAGAGCCTTTAGTGGGCAATAAAACTGCATCAAAGAAAACTTAAGTCAAGAAAATCAAAGCATGGAAACTGCCTGATTGGACTGTCTGGGACATAAGAGGCCAAGATCCAGAGATGAGAGAACATGGACAAGTATAATACAGCTTCACCAAACTCAAAATGCAAAACACAATAAATATAAGAAAACTATTAAAAGGGCTATCATCATTGAACTGCTTAAAATCAAACATAAAGAGGAAACATTAAAGAGGCAGAGATGAAAAGATATACAACTATTAAATAAATAATCAGACTGAGAACTGATTTTTCAGCAGAAAATATAAAAGCCAGAAAAAGTAGAACCCTTTTTGAAAAATGGATATGATTTTTTAAGTTTATAAAACTTTGGGGGTAAAAGATGGAGGAATATTTAGAATATACCATATTTTTATAAAGAAATATGTGTGTATAGATACAGAATGTGTATGTTTTGGAAGGAAACATAAGGCACTATGAACAGTGTTTGCCTTAATAGAAAGGAACTGGGCAGCCAGATAAGAGGAGTGTGAACAAAACCATTCTGCAACTATTGTATATGTTGAACTCAATTTAGTGTGTGTGTGTGTGTGTGTTTAAGAAAAAAAAAGATTAACATAACTAAAAAACAAAATATTGAATATCAATGGAAAAGGATGATTATAAACCTAGCTATGGCAGGACAACATGATAAAATAACAGTCAGATTTTAGTATGTGTTTCTGTGTTCTTAAATGGGTTTCTCACAATCTTCCTTTAGTAGTTGGTCTAAAGGGCTTTTCAGATCTGGAATGCTGAGCACACCTTAATTTACCTGGAAACTCTGAAGGTAAAGCTAAGTACTGCCATACACAAAACAGCTAATTTCAGATAAAATGTGTATGGAATAGAGAAAAATTTTCAAACTTTTCTCATTCTTCTTGTGACTTCATTAAAATGGATGATGATTAATATACAAAAGTCAATGTTTTTCATACTTACCAGAATTGAGAAAGTGGAAACAGCATTAATAAACACAGTATTATTTATATTAGCATACAGAGAATACTTAATTATAACAAAATATGGATAAGATATACACAAGGAAAACTAAAAAATTCTGATTAAAAAATCGAAGCAAGAAGGGTATGGTGGTGCATACCTATAATCTCAGTGGCTTGGGAGGCTGAGGCAGGAGGATTGTGAGTTCAAAGCCAGCCTCAGCAATTTAGTGAGGCCCTAAGCAAATTAGTGAGACCTTATCTCAAAATTTAAAGTAAAAAATGGTGGGGTATGTGGCTCAGTGGTAAAGTGAACCTGGGTTCAATCAGCAGTACCAAATATAAAATAAAATAAAATAAAAGGAGAGATATTACATGTTCATGGATAGGAAGACTCAATATTGTCAAGATATCAGTTCTTCTCAAATAGATTTACAGATTCAATGTGATCCCATTCAAAATTCCAGTAATTTATTTTGCCTAATACTAACAAACTGATTCTATAGCTATTTGTAGATGAGTCAACACAATATTGAAGGAGAAGAACAAAGCTGGAAGACTAATACTACCAAACTTCAACAATTATTACAAAGCTACAGTATACAAGACAATGTGATATGGGCAAAAAAATGGGCAAATAGATTAATAAACAGAATAGAGTCCAGAAATAAACCCATATAAATAGAATTAACTAATCTTTTACAAAGAAGCATACACAATACAACGGAGAAAATATAATCTTTCAACAAATGATTCTGGAACACCTGGACATCTACAAGCAAAAAAGTGACACAGACCTTACACTCTTCATAAAAACTAACTCACAATGGATTACAGACCTAAATACAACTTTATATAATTCTTAGAAGGCAACAAAGAAGGAAATTCAAGGAACCTAGGATTTGGTAATGCTTTTTTGTGTGTGTGTGTGATAACAAAGGCACAATCCATGAAAGAAGTAATTGATAAGCTATACTTCATTAAAAATTAAAATGTTGTGCTCTACAAGTGATTTGTCAAGAGAATAAAAAGAGAAGCCATAAAAAATATTTATAAAAGTCATACCATATAAATGCCTTTTATCTGAAATATACAAAAAAAAAACCCTCTAAAAACTCAATAATAAGAAAACTAATTTAAAAAACAAGTCAGAGACATTGACAGATATCTCACCAAAGAAAATATACAGATGGAAAATGAGTATTTTTAAAGATTTTCCATATCATATTTTGTAGAAATTCAAATTCAAATGACAATGAGATACATATATCTATTGGAATGGTTAAAATCCTGAACACCAACACCACCAAATGCTGACAAGTACATGGAACAACTAGAATTCTCATTCATTGCTGGTGGTAATACAAAATGGTATAGCCACTTTGAAAGTCAGGTTGATAGCTTGTTACAAAGCTAAACATATCCTTACCAAATGATCCAGAAATTACACTCCTTTACCCAAAGCAATTGGAAACTTTAAGTCCAAACAAAAACCTGTACCTAGAAATTTATAGAAAAATTCTTCATAACAGCTAAAACTTGGAGGCAAACAAGACATCCTTCAGTAAATATATAAAGAAAATGTGGGAAATCTATATAATGGAATGTTATATAGCACTAAAATGAAATATCAAACCATGATGAGTGTTGGTAATTATGTAATATTAAACATTTCAAGTTCTTTGAATATATGTTACTAATATATATTAGTAATAATATAATTAGAAGGGTGTCAAAAAAAAGGCTATATATTTGATTGTAACTACATGGCATTCTGGAGATGTCAAAACTACAAAGACAGTAAAAAGATCAGTGATTTCCAAGAGTTGGTGAGGGGTGAATAGGCAAAGCACAGAAAAATTTAAGGTAAGCAAACTATTATCTGTATTTTGTGAGGCAACAAACCAAGGATTCAAGCCATTAAAAAGAGAACCTCTTACTTGGTCTAGTTCTTTGGTAATAAAACCATCAGTTGTCAGATCAAATAACAAACTTAAAATTTGCTAAAGATATCAAAAGCCAACTTCAAATTGCTAAAGTTCAGGGACAATAGCTTTCCTTCCATAATGGTAAATTTTCAAATATGAAAGTCCATTTTGTTGGCCATAAGGTATTTCAAAATCAAAGCAAAGGTTGGTGTGCTGCTGCAGTATAAACTGGAATTTGCTTCAACAGATTCTTTGGAGGATTATTCCTTCAGAGTTTGATTCAAGTGTTGGCAGGGGGATGACTCCTGTCAGAGAAAAAATGAACAAAAAGTCCAGAAAGTCCACACACTGTCATTGCAATCTGTGTTAGTTGATGTCAGCTTAACTGTACCACTGGAGTCACTGAAGAAAAAAAATTGCCTTCAAAATTATTCCTAAATATATTTGTCACTATGAAAGTGGTAAAACATGCTGGTAATTATGTAATATTAAACATTTCTTATAAAGGTTTTAAATGGTAAAATCATTTACTTGTTGTTAATTTAAACCAAAATAAAACATTTAAGTTTTACTGAGTGCTTGCTCTGTGTCAGACACTTCTCTGAATATTCTATACATGCATGTTTTCATTTACTTTTAATAACCCACAGGAAGTACTATTATTAGCATAATTTTTCAGGTGACAAAACTGATCACTGGAGAAATTAAGTAATTGCCCAAAGTTAACACATTTTGCAGTAAACCAGGAATTAAACACTAGAGCATATGATCCCCAAACAATACTTTTTCTAGAATAGCACACTACCTTGCCAAACACTTCTTCACCACTATATATTGTATATTTCATTTAATTACATGAATTTTAATTGACAGTGGGATAAAATTAGATTATAATTATCAATGACCTCCACTTTGCAAATTTCAGAGTGAAGATTTGGTGATGGAGAAATTAATCAAAGACATTTGAATACTTGCCAAAAAAAAAAAACAGAGAAAGTATAGCCTATATTGGGAGTGGAGAATTTTTTTCTGAGGTTCAAATTCAGGCTGTCAGCAAAGTACAAATTGTTAGGAAACCACCAGAAATGCCTGGTCAAAACATCTATCCTATCTCTGGTTACATATATTGTTCAGCTCAACTGGACAAACATTGCTATTGTAGCTGAAGAAGCCTATGTCCATCTAATACTTGACAGTTATTGGAAGAAAATGGTGATTCTTGCTTTGTGACCCCTGAGCTTTTCCACTGGGTGCATTTCTTGTGGTATTCTGTTATCAAACAGCTAGGAGGTTGGAAGCATAAATGAATGGCTCTCCCAGGCATTCAGCTAAAAGGCATAAAGGGAATTACTCCTAGGCTGCCAGCCCCTGATAACATAGGTTTAAAAAATTAATTCTGGCGTCTGTGAAGCCTACATTCTAGGGAAAAAAAAAAAAAAAAAACTTGTCAAGTGTCAGTAATTAGAGAAAGCCATTCCTGCGGAGTTCATGATGGCCATCTGGAGTTTGTCTGACCTTTCTCTTCAAGTTAAGAGTCAGCCGTGGCAGAGCCATTAGGCAGTTCAAAAACATATTTTCACCATACATTATTGACCATACACCTGCACTATTGGACTGTTAAAAAATCATAAGGAGTGCAAAATGTTTTCCTAACTTGCCTAGCAGGAACAGAACTGTAAACAGAAATGTGTGATGGGTTTCAAGGTGACATGCCATTTTCGAATGATTCTTTCATGGCATACTCTTTGTGCTCAGGTAGTCACCAAAGCAATGTAATTAAACCATTAAAGTGTCATTATATCACTTCACCTTTTAGGATTCAATTTACCCAGCAGTTTTTTTTTTAAAAAAAAAAAACAACCAGTTGTTTGAAGCTCAAATCTTTTACAACTCTCAGATAGAACAGATGGCACAGCCATATTAGCAGTGACACTATATATACACACCAAGTGAACTGGTGCTATTATCTGGTTAAGTGGCTGTCAGCATTTCCATTACAAATCCAGCTTTCAAGGGTCTATAATTCAGATACTTTAAATAACATCTGGCTGAAACTTGGTGTATAGAAATGATGAGTGTTGAGTAAAAATTAGTATAATTTTGTGAACCCGTGAATATTTCTGAAAGACTCAGCTTGATCAATTGGGTCCTTTTTTTAGTGATGACTTCTACTAATCAGTATATTTTGGGGTACTAAGCACATGCCATTCATTTATTCAGTCAGTCCGTCAGTCATGAAATATTTATTTCACATTTACCATGTGCCAGGCCCTTTTGTAAGTGTTAGAGATACTCTGGAGAGCAAGCAGACAGAGTGCCCTTTCCTCATAGGACTTACTTATTCATGAAGAAAACAAAAATCATCAAATAAATCTCAAGCCAGTCTGTACTATTAGGGATGAGAGTATGTTTCATAAAATATTCTCAGTAGTTTAAATACTATCTCTTGATCCTTCTAATCTTACTCTCATACCATTGTGAAAAAGTAGCAACATTTAATGTTGTCCCAGTCAATCATAGCATTAATAAATGCAAAGCAACTCAAAATTATTTTAACTGGCATAGAATGAAACTTTTCATATTGGACATCATACCTTTTTTAAACATTATATAAATTTTAGTTTTAGGGGGACACAACATCTTTATTTTATTTTTATGTTGTGCTGAGGATCAAACCCAGTGCCTCATGCATGCTATGCAAGCACTCTACCACTGAGCCACAGCCCCAGCCCTGACATTGTACCTTTTAAGTGGACAAAAGCCACAAAAAATATGGAAACTGGGCTTTCAAAATATATTATATCAATTTTAAAGTAAATGTTATTTTACTGCCAGTAGAGGAGGAACTACTCAGGTTTGGTGGTCTTTGAAGCTTGTACAATTTTGACAGCCCTCTTTTAAGAAAACGTAACCCTAATAGCAAAACCATATTTAAGTATATAAGTTAATATTTAGCGGCTGTAGGTGTAGTGATAGAGCACATATGTAGAGTGAACAAGGTTTTGGGTCTGATTCCTGTCATGAAACAAGTTAATATTTAAAATGAGAAATGAAATAAGAATTATGAATTTGTACAAGCTCCCTTCATGGTAAGTTTATTTGCCTCAACATAGAGGAATCAATCACCTGATCCAATATGGTAATTTGACCAAGAAATCTCAAAAGAGCTAGATGTGAATTTGGAAGAAAGTAGAAGACATATCAAAAGCTGCCTAAATTATAGTAAATTCGAAATGAACATTTAAGTAGCATAAAAGAGTCATGAAGAAAATTACTGTCATAATCTTCTGTCTGCCACCTATTTTTTTTTTCCATTTAAAACCTCATTGTCTAAAAAAACTCAAGGCTAGAGTATTATCATCTCTCTACTTAAGAAATTAATTTCATGTAGCAAAAATAGTCTATTCCAGTAAGGCCATGTATTGTCTTGGTGAAAAATAACATTATAATCAGGTACTGGTCATGTGCACATGAGTGATGAGTGTGCCCTGCAAACATTACTTTTTAAGGATAAGGACAAAGAAGAAAAAGGGGGTTTTGCAGAATTCAAATTCAAGTATTTACATTAAATGAAAGTACTGAGGTGAATTCATCTCACTCAGTTGTTTTATCTAAAAAATCAATAATAGTATCTCTATAGATATTTTGATACTTAAATGGGATTATTATTATATTTAGAGAAACTAGTATGTAGTAGGCAGCCAAGAAATATAAGTTTCATCCCTATCCACACTTGGAAGTAGTCCTAAATTTTGAACATGTGTGTCGATGCAAAATGTGCTGTAAATAATCTATAAGCTTCTTTCTGTTTATAGCCTTCCTTCTGGTAGAGGCCAGTCCCCATAGGATAAAATTTGCTATGACACTTTCTCAGCACTGATTGGTAATGTCCCCTATTATAAGAGCTTCCAGGGACTTACTTCATTCTCTTCTAAAAAAGGAATAGACATTTCACGGTATTATATAATTATTTGTTTATCATGCATAATATCCAGTAGGTATAACGATCACAGTTTCTTCGTTCAAAGATATCCCATTAGCTAGCCAATTATGTTGGTGATCTGTTAGCCTCCTTTACAGTCCAAATACTCCCTGCTCTCCAATTCATATGAACCTTTAAGAATGCCATATGTTCAAATTGCTTCACTTTGTACTTAATCCCTTTCCTACTATTATCCCCATCTGTGTAACTGCATGCTTTGGGGAATGGATACTTGACTTTTCCTTGGTTTAAAATCCAAGTTACTGCCCAGTTTATTTACATGTGCTTCTGTTAATTGCTTACTTCGGGTATTTAATTTGTTTCATATTACTTGACTAAAAATCTTGGTTAAATAGTCTGTTCTGTGAAAAGTTTCCAAGTCACCCATCTTATTCCTAGTTTGCAATTCTAATATGACACTTTGTTTTCAATGTGGTTGAAAAACACTGCCTTTGTTCTTGCATAACTGCGAATAGATCTTGGAGTCTGCATTCCTACAGCTATCTCATCTTTCTTTTCTTTACGCCATTTCCTTTAGATGAGGATCAGATGTGAAGTGATCACCTAATAGTTACATGACTGGTAGTGGGGTGTTATCAAAATGATGTTATCACTATTATAATCACTGAAAGGTTATAATATACCTTGGGAATAGCTGGTTGACTTGATGTTTTCATTAATATAAGTGCTATTTCAGAATTTGCTTTAAGATTGATTTTTGTTATGGTGGTGGTGGTGGTGCTGGGGATTGAACCCAGGGCCTTGTGCATGTGAGGCAAACACTCTACCAACAGAGCTATATCCCCAACCCCTTAAGGTTGATTTTCACCGTCACTTCAAACTCTGAAATAATCCATATCACTTTTACACACTCCTGAATAATTGGCTGATATACATAGTAAAAATAGGCTTATCTAAACAATTACATTGCTTTGGACCAATATGATTTTTTTGGTTAAGGGTTTTCTGAAGAGGTGTGTCAGAACTTTCTGTCATTATACTTCTTCAGAGGATGTGGTTTAATAGAATACTTTGTCCCCTGACCCTTTTGTGGAAAAGAATAAATGATTCTATGAATGATATAGGATTATTTTTCTGCAATACATAGCCAACAATAAGAAAATATGGAAGCATATTGCAAAACAATTGGATCAAGGTGCTTCTTATTCAGAAGCAAATATTTTATTTCAGAGTATGCAGTTTTCAATATGAAGATTTCAGAAAGCTATTCTAAAAGTCAAACATAAACTTTAACCTACTTTATGAGTCCCCTTATTAGGGGACAGATGTGAAGTTCATGAAGTAATTATTATTTTGGCTATACTTCTTAAACTGGAGCTCTGCAAACATCCCAGGGAATGTCAAATGAACATAAAACTCAATATAAAATGATGAATTTTCTATCAATGTTTAGCCTACTTTAAGCCATGGGGGAAAGAAAATAAAATATTTTAATTGTGAATAATTTATGTTCCTTTTAAATTAAAACAAATACAGTAGTGAACAAAAAGTAGGTTATTTGATAAGATATGTGACTTCAAAATATTTCTTTCTCTAATGTTACTTTAGCAGAAATGCTTTATGAAGCACAGGTTGGTATCATTTGAAGGGTCATTCCATAGTTTCTCTTAGAATCGATTATCTGAAATGTTTTTCCAGACGCTAACGTGTTTGACCGTTAAGAAATACCTGCTAGGGGCTGGGGATGTGGCTCAAGCGGTAGCGTGCTCGCCTGGCATGCGTGCGGCCCGGGTTCGATCCTCAGCACCACATACAAATAAAGATGTTGTGTCCGCCGAAAAGTAAGAAATAGATATTAAAATTCTCTCTCTCTCTCTCTCTCTCTCCCCCCGCCACCTTAAAAAAAAAAAAAAAAAAAAGAAATACCTGCTAATCTATTCATATCCATACACAGAAACACGATTAAGGGGAGAAGTTGGGAAAACAACCATACACACTATGTATTTCCTTTCTGTAACTCATTGCTGTTATAACTGTTTGAAAATAAAGGCAGACAGTGATCACGGCCCAAGAACATCAAAGAAAACTTATATCAATTGATACAAATATAATTTCTATACTTTATATTGAAACTTTGGTGAGACTAACATCATCTCTATTAATATGATAATAATATTAATCATTACATGAATTATTATTAATTATTACCTAACAATATTAATTATTACCTGAATTAAGGTAATTCTGAAATGATACTATGCAAGAGTATTCCTAAAGTACTCAGGCTAGATTGGAATTGGAGTTCAGTATTTAATCCAGGTTACTATGTTATAAGTGACTTTGGTTTTCCAGTAAAGTAAAATTACTTTGAGTACCACAACACAATATTGTTATAAAAATAATACTCAATCATTAGATCCTTGGTCATTGGAAATTAATAATTCTTTGAACTATGCTGTACTGAATGCTGCTTGGCTTCAGTGGTACTTACAAAGATGGTAAAATCACTATGCAAGATTTCAGAATGACTGACTTATATAAGGATAAAAAAAACTATCATTGATATTTTAATGTCATTGTATCAAACAAGAAACACATGCTAATTACTTGATTTTGTCCAATAAAATTAGGTAATTTTCTAAATATTCATGTTATTATTTATAACCTAGCAATGAAAAAGGCATTCTTAAAGGTGATTATTTGTGTTTATTTAAATTTTCCTATATTTCACAATTTCATTGCTTTATTGGTTCAAGATTTGTAAGTCACATTTTCCACAATACTCTGACATCCAAAACCATGCATAAGAGATTTGCAGTCATTGTTATCTATCATTATTATATTTATAAATTCTTGGGATGAAGGAATATGCATATAAATCTGTGACCACTGTCAGTGTAGACTTACAAAAATTAGAAACAAGTAAAATAGGTATCTCAGAGATATTAATTTTTTATTTTATTTCTCTTATTACGGACTATAGATAGGAACCTATTTATTAAAGAATCAGTCTACACATACTATTCAATCTCTCTCCCCCACTTTTTCCTTCTTATTTCCCTCCACTTTAAAAAGAGATTTAAAGACATATGTTGTTAAAAATAAATCAATGAATAACTGAATAAAATGATCAAACACTTAAGGTGCTTAGTGTTTGATCAAGCACAAAAACCTGCTTTGCTTTCTTTGGATTAGCAGATCGGCATATGGTTCCAAGTCTCCTATAGAGGGAGCTGCTGTACCATTGAACATTGAAGTCCTGGCCTTCAGTTAGATGTCTACAATTTTAAGCCTATTTTACATAAATAGAAAAGAAATACTAAGGGCTTATTAAAATGTAATTGTGGAACACATTTTTTCCTTTCTCCACAATGTCACAGATGTCAACTGAATGTGTCTAAGGAAGTTGATACTACAATCTGTTGGTAAAACACCGTATTTTGTTTTGTTTTTGGAAGAACATACACCAGGTGTCAAGGCAATGTATTAAATGTGGGCAGCATAACACAGAAGAACAATGATAACTTTAGAAAAGAGTAGAATGATATAATTTCAGATGAATGAGGGACAAAGAATGACTTGCTACTTACCCACCCCTATTCTCCTGCACCAATATCAGGGAATGTATCACAATTCAATAAATATTTTAATAAATTCATAAACACTTTATGTCTAAGACTTGAAATATGATTTTGTAACAAATGATTGAATCATCATGGGGAAGAGAGAAGTAGTAATTAAGGTATTTTTCAACTCTTTTTTATATGCTGGGAAGAACCAAGCTATAGCCTGCTAATTTTAATTAAATTCTGGATGGAAACTTGTGAGTCTTTATTTCCTGAATCTTAGCTAAGGATTAAGAATACTAATTATTTACAGCTATTGTTTTCAAAAGAATGGCACATACTATGTTAAAGTATCAGTCAGTTATTGGGAAATAACTACTTCAAATATTAGATAACAATAATAATGTTATTGATGAACTAAAATAAATAAATATTTGAGACAACATTCCTAGTGTCATAAAAAAATTAGTCAATGAGGACATTTAGAATCCAGCAAAGTTGTGCTTAAGCGATAAAATTATATCTTCTGTAAAATTAAGCATCTAAATGAAAAATATAGTTATTTTTTAATGGTGAAATTTATGAAAATTGCTTCATTATTTGCTTTCCCAATTTAACCAAAGAATTGTAAGTTTTTAAAGTTCATATGTGAATTCAAGAAAACTACTCAGTTTTATAATCATGTTTTTAGATAATAGAGCCAGTTACATTATAAAGTTTAAATATTTATAATGCTTTATACCTGGCTGATTTATACAGACTATGAACAGACCATTTACAATATTTCTCTGAAGTTTTATTTTCTCTTTATAGTCACTAAATTCAATGCCTAAATCAAGCTCATAAATTACATAAATTATTGGTTACTACAGTTACTATACCTCGTTCCACCACTAAAATCTTAATCATAATCTTTATAATGTATAAATTGACAGAGTGAAAAGGCTAATAGTTTTTAACCTCAACCAATTTATAGAAATTAATTATTCTAAATTTACTGAATTGACGATAGAGAACAATAAATATGGAAATTTTTAGCAATGGCACAGCATGATTCCTATTGAGGATCTAAGAGAATGCATTTTATACACAAAGAAAACTGAGTTTATGGCAAAAAATATTTTATAGATATGAAAAAATATTTTATTTTATATACTTCATAGGCTCAGAGTTTTACTGATATATATATCCTGAAATTATTTCTCTAAAACTGGCACGTATCAAAAGAACTAGTGAGAGTTTTTAGGATAAATGATTATTTTCATCTACAAGGCTGTTTTATATTACCTTTCATCTTAGGAATTTCAAAGTTTTTAGCATGTGAACCAACTTGCTGAATAAATCATATATGTTCTCATGCTAATTTGAAACAGAAGAAGGAAGTGAAATCTGGGGCTAATCAATTAGTTAATTTGAAAATAATGAAGCAAGAATTAAAGATAGGCAGTCAATGTAGATAGATAATCTGGTAATCACCTGTAGATAGGTAATCACAAAGATGAAGGCCAGTTTGGGTCTGGGAAGTAGAAGGCTACCTCTGGGGGATTGAAATTTTATTTTATTTTTATTTTTTTTCGGTTCTAGTTGGACACAATATTTTTATTTATTTTTATGTGGTGCTGAGGATACTGAGCTACAGCCCCAGCTGGGAATTGAAATTGAAATGCCTCCAAAACCCTTCCTCCACCCTAAACAAGAAAACCTGCTCCTGCTCCAACCTGTTGCTACGGTGACCTGTCCCAGGAATTGTGCTTCCCTGCAGGGAGTTGTAAAAGTTGTTAATTAATGCCTCCTGGGCTGCTGCTCCCTTCCTAACCATCTGCTTCTCACCTTTTGGCCATCCCACAGGCATCTCCTGGGCCAAGTCACTTAAGCAGGATGTGGACAGATTAGAGGGGGTGGGGAGAGGACAAGAGAACAAAAAAGTCTAAAATGTATAAAAGGAGCAGGATACTCCCACTTCCTGGAATACCAGGACAACAGCTGTGGCCCCCCTTCTCCCTCCTGGTAGAAGTCTGTATTACTGTTTTTTAAATAAAAATTGCTTTCTAGGCTTGCCTTAGCCGCTTCCCTAATGTTCAGACTTCAACATTTGAGAAAGCAGAACTCGTCACTGATAACTGGCGGTATCAGTAATATTATTTATTAATTTAACCAGAATTCTTTGAGCATTATACTCACTATAGTAATCCTTGGGGATCCATAGTCCAGTCAGATACCATGAATGTTCCCCAGGGGATAAAACTAAGTATATATAAAAGTATATAAAATCTAATTTGGATAGGTGGAGAAGAGATATGCAAAACTCAGGGATCTTTATTCATACTGATGCATAAAACTCAGGGCTCTGGATAGAGAGAGAAGGTTAGAGGAAAAGCATCCAGAAAGAATTTCATAACAGTGGTAAATATTGAAGTATACTGTGTAAGTGCAAATATAAGTCAATCTTCCATTATCTTAATGAGAAATATGCATTCATACATTCATATAGAAACATTTTGAATATATATCCATATAGTGAAAAATCAGCCTCTACCTCAGAGCAAAGCCTGTCCAAGGAAGGGATATCACCTTTGTCCTTAGAAAAACCACAGAGCACTCCTAGGTACATTTCCACCCTGCTAAGCTGTTTATCTACAAATACCAGGAGAGATCTTCTGTGCCAGGTGTCCCTGACTCATCAGGCTAGGTGGGGATCCATGTAACCCCCTAGCAGCCACCAATCAGCATGAGACAGGGAAATACCTGGGATGCCAGATGACCCTCCCAGTAGTTTGTGGTGGTTGATAACTTGTTGGGAAACCATGTAGTTCAGCACGTACACCCCTCTTGGCTTAAACCAATCAGTTCAAACGAATACCCCTTTTGTACTGACCAATCACCCCTACCCAACTTGTTCCCACCAGTGAATGTGCTAATCATGTTTTAGAGTTGTTATTTGATTTTCCTGTGGTGTGTGATGATTTGCTATGATGTATGTGAAGTCCCTGCCTTCCCCAAAGAATGTATAAAACTGCTGCAAACCCTGGGCTCGGGGCCTCTCAGCTTCACCAGTTGCTGTGTGTGTGAGCGTGGAGGACTGAGCTAGCTCGCAATAAACACCTCTTTGCTGCTTACATCAATCTTGGGTCTCTGGTGGTCTTTGGGGGTCCTGAATTCGAGCATAACACTCTGTTTTTTCTATTGATATAAAAGTAATCTTGAAAAACAAACAATAAAAAAACTTATATTCAGTACCAACTGATAATTTAATTATCAATATTGATGTATAGGATGACTGGTTTCTATTTTTTTTTGGGGGGGGTGGTACACTGCTAAATTGAGTTAATGAGTATTTTAAAAGGTTCATTGTCTAAAATTTTAGGGAAACATTAACTTAAGCTTTTTGGAAACTATCTGCTGATACACAGTGTAAATTTTTTTAATATTTATTTTTCAGTTTAAGGTGGACACAACATCTTTTATTTTATTTTTATGTGGTGCTGAGGATCGAACCCAGCACCCCGTGCATGCCAGGAGAGCGCATTACGGCTTGAGCCACATCCCCAGCCCCACAGTGTAAATTTTTATGAAAAAGATATGATAAGTGATACTTTGATTCTTTTTTTTTTTTTCAAAACTACATAACTATTTTAGCATGAGTAGGGCATTTTGGTAAGAGTGACACTTGGTGGCACATTTTGCAAAAAAGAAAGCTTTACCTCAGTACTGGGGATATGAATAAAGGACTGCAGGTAATATAAAGTATTCAATGACAGGGCATAAACCCAGAAGTGTCCCTGGGGCTCTTGTATACCATACTAAGAATATGAAACTGTGGAATTGGCATTTAGTTATAAGGGGCATTGGGAGTAGGACTGGAAAGAAATATGACATATCCAACAATTCAGTGCATGTGGTCACATTCAAATGCTATTTAGGAGTTAGATTAAATAGAATTAGGTTGAATAATTCATTAGAAACATGTGCCTAAATCTATAAAGTTTGACCTGTTCAATATTTTATCAAAAAATGATTTTTATACTTTGGCATGATCTAGCAGAAAGCAATAGCTGTTCTGGAATCACAGACAAAACCATTAGCTATGGAGTGGCATTCTGAGATTTAAAAAAAAAAAAAAGTGCAATATGCATACTAATTTGGATGGCTAGCTTTAAAATATTTTCCTTGGATTTTGGAAGGACTAAGAAGAACATCAAAGGAGTTCTCCTAGCTAAATTTGCTTAAGAAGATTAAGTAAATGCTCTGCTGATAAGTGCAGAGTTTGAGGATGGAGTGCTTAGTGCTTGAGAGGAAAGAAAGTAGAAATAAGAGTAGCATCTGTTTTAGGGACAGTGGATTTTTATTTGCTCAGGTTTTAGAATGCACTTTCTCCTTTTATTTTTCTCCCATTTTCCTCTCACGTATTTTTTTTCTTTCTTTTGGTTCTGGGGATGAAACCCAGGGTTCTCCACATGCCAGGCAAACACTCCACTACTGAGCCCAACCTCCTGTCACATATTCTTAATTTCTTCTCTTTACTCATTTTCAAACCCAAAGGAGAAGTGAGTGAGAAAGTGAAAAAAACAGCCTCTACCTCAGAGCAAAGCCAGTCCAAGGAAGGGGGCATGGCCTTTGTTCTTGGAAAGACCCACAGAGCACTCCTAGGCCCATACCCACCCTGCTAAGTTGTTTATCTACAAATACCAGGAGAGATCTGCTGTGCCAGGTGTCCCTGACTCAGTCAGGCTAGGTGGGAACCCATAGAAATCCCCTAGCAGCCACCAATCAGCATGAGACAGGGAAATACCTGGGATGCCAGACGACCCTCCCAGTAGTTTATGGTGGTTGATAATATATTGGGAAACCATGTAGTTCAGCCCTACACCCCTCATGGCTTAAACCAATCAGTTCAAACGAATACCCCTTTTGTACTGACCAATCACCCCTACACAACTTGTTCCCTCCAGTGAATGTGCTAATCAGTTTTTAGAGTTGTTTCATGATTTTCCTGCGGTGTGATGATTTGCTAAGAGATGCTATGATGTATGTGAAGTCCCTGCCTTCCCCAAAGAATGTTCATCTATAAAACTGCTGCAAACCCTGAGCTCGGGGCCTCTCAGTGTCACATGTTGCTGTGTGTGTGTGTGCAGAGGACCAAGCTAGCTCACAATAAACACCTCTTTACATGCTTACATGGATCTTGGTCTCTGGTGCTCTTTTGGCATCCCGAATTCGAGCATGACAAAAGGAGGTGTTATAATAAAGAAAGAATATTTCTATAGTTCCAGTCTGTCCCCAAACTCTAACAGTTTGCTTAGATTGTACACATGATAGCCCCCAATTTTGTGCCACTAATTTCACTATAGCTTCTTTTTCAAATTTATTTTATTTTTAATGATATTTGGTTTTTTTAGACATACATGATAGTAGAGCGTGTTTTGACATATTATACATACATGGAGTATAATTTCTCATTCTTGTGGTTGTACATGATGTGGAGTTTCACTGGTTGTGCATTCATATATGAACATAGGAAAGTTATCTCCAATTCATTCTACTGTCTTTCCTATTCCCATTCCCACCCTTCCTTTCATCCTCCTTTGTCTAGTCCAATGAACTTCTATTCTCCCCATTCACTCCAGTCAGAATGACAATTATTAAGAAGTAATAATAAATGTTAGCGAGGATGTGGGGGGAAAATGTTCACTCATACATTGCCGGTGAGACTGCAAATAGGCACAACCACTATGGAAAGCAGTATGGAGATTCTTCAAAAAACCTGAAGTAGAACTACTATCTGATCCTGTTATCTCACACCTCGGTATATACACAAAGGACTTAAAATCAGCATACTACAGTGACATAGCCACATTACTGTTTGTGGCAGCTCAATTCACAATAGCTAAGCTATGGAAGCAACCTATATGACCTTCAACAGATTAAGAATATGTGGCGTGTATATACAATGGAATATTACTCATCCATCAAGAGTGAAATTATGACATTTGCTGGTAAATGGATAGAACTGGAGACTATCACTATGACTTCTAATTTTCTCATTCTACTGAAATTTCTGTTGTAAAGGTCAAGTTAAAAAATCAAATGGGAGGGCTGGGGATGTGGCTCAAGTGGTAGCGCGCTCGCCTGGCATGCGTGCGGCCCGGGTTCGATCCTCTGCACCACATACAAAGATGTTGTGTCTGCCGAGAACTAAAAAATAAATATTGAAAAAATTCTCTCTCTCTCTCACTCTCTTTAAAAAAAAAAAAATCAAATGGGAGGGGCTGGGGTAATAGTAGAGTGGTAGAGCACTTACCTCGCAATTGTGAGGTACTGGGTTCAATCCTCAGCACCACATAAAAAATAAATAAATAAAATAAAGATATTGTGTTCATCTTAAAAAAAAAAAAAAAAAACAAATGGGAACTTCCATGATCTTAGTATCAAAGCAGTATTAAACTCCTCACATCTACTGGTTTCTATATCTTTGCACATTAAGTGCTTTTTCATAAACACATGTAACCATTTCATCTCCTTCTTTGGGGGTAGAGTGACCTGATTTCACATGCTGAGGACAATCCTGAACATCCTTACAAGTCCTAGTAGCTTTACCTTCCAAGGTTTATACTTATAGATCTCCTTTGACTTATCTCTCTGATGGATACTTAACAAACTTAAGCTGCAACTGAGGCTTGAATCCCTTAGCTAACTGAATTCCTACATAATTACATGTTCTCTTTATAAGCACAGTTAGTTTAGTTCCCGCATTTATAGGGGAGAAATATTCTCATGTGTTCTGGCCCATTTTGCCATAGTTCACATCTATAGACTGAAATAAATGCAGTATAGCAAATATTTGGGTTATAGTTTGTGTAAAAAGTAACAAGAAAAGATTTGTAAGAAGACATATTCTGGTTCCTTTCTCTTCAATTCCCTATTAGTTTTCCATATAATGGGTCAAGAGGTCTTCTTTCATAATCATAATGTACCTTGTAAGGGGTCACTGGCTATATAGAGTGACTTGTGGGTTTCCTTTGAGATACAAACAACACATGGATGCATCTGAAGCTCAATGGTTTTTTCCCAGTTATCAGTTGGTACATAATCAAACATTACAACATGCAGTGGCTTAAATTATTCACCAATATGCAGTGTATGCAGGGCTTGGCAAGGATTGCCTGTCATGCTCAAAGCTTGAGGCTGGGATCATCTGAAGGGCTTACTCCCTCATGTATCTGATGCTTGGATGCAGACAAATCTAATAGCTAAGGGCTGGGACAGATGAAACTCCCTTGGCTTCTGTATCTATCTCTATGTGTCCTCTTTACAAGCACTCTCCAGAATAATAGCTTTAGTCAGTTCAGGGATTGTAACACTGTGTCCCAAGGAAAAGAAAGCATGGCAGAATCATACATGGTTTAGCTTCACAAGTCACATGCATTACTTCCATTTTGTGCTATCCATGGAGGCAGACACAAATCCACCGCTACCATGCCTCAGGTTCAAGGAGATGGCAAGTAAACTCTATTTCCACACATTTTGTCAAATACAATCTGCCATAATTTGTATCTGAATGATATTTTTTCTCTTGTTTCTAATAAAGTCATAGCCACATATAATCCCATCATACTGGATATAGTAAATGAATTCTTACTGCATTATAAATGGATTTTTTGCTTGGGATAACTGTCTAGATAAATACTGCAACAGAGTCTAGATTACAAAACATTACTTAGGATCACCCCCAAATACTTTGGTAGTTGAAATATCTAAAGCAATTCAAAAGGGATCATTCAAAACTATATATATGTATATATATATAATGAAAATTATATATTATATATATTTATTACATATAATGAAAGAAAATACATTATAAGAGCTTTTTTTTAAGCCTCCAAATGGATATTATTTTTAGCATTACAAAAGTAGCCAGAACACTAAAAGCTCTCTTCAAATATAAAGTATAGGATCTAGAAAATGTATCACTTTAATGTCATTTATATTTCATTTTTAATTTAAATCTCAATCAGTCTTCCTGTCCTAATTCAATCCATCCATTTCTCCCTTTCTACATTATAGACCTCATTTACAATATAATCCCTTTTATAATAAATGGTTTTTCTAAGAGTAAAATAACTTCAATTATAAGACTGAAGAAGGAAAGGTTGATGTTAAACACTTCAAATGATTCCATATTAAGTACCTAAGAACAAGAAGCCAAGAGTGCTGACATGACAGAACAAATATCAAAGAATTTTCCTTAAAATTTACTGACCCCCTGATGGTCTGTGGCATTAAGTTGTAGTTTATTGGCTGTGATTCTACACTATCAAAACAACCAACTGAACCATGAGTCATTTTATCATGTGCATTATCTCAGGGGGATCATTCTTTAAAAGAGTGGCAAAAGAGCTGCCTTGAATTATTCCTTTTAAATAATTGACTCAAATGAAAGTTGCAAAGACCTTTTTCCTCTCTTCACTGATGACACTGAGTGTGCATATTTTCTCAGTACTCACTGGCTTGCTTTCTCTCCTACTCAAATAACTGAATCCATTTAAGCCTCTTTCTCCATAATGTCCACTTTTAAGAGAGCCCCTATTGGTACCCAGCAGAACATGGAGTTCAAATAGTATTATAATTCCCTAGAATCATATTATCTTATGAGCTTATATCTACTGGGAAATACAAAGGAGAGAAAAAGAGAGAAAAAAATATTAGAAGTCATATGTAGGGGAAAACACAACTTTTTAGAACTCAATCCATAAAGCCAGATTAGAGTCTCCAGTGTATTAGAAGGAACATTTTCCCATGATCTCCACCCCTTACACTCACTTTTCTTAAATGAGGGAGGGTGACAAATATTATGAAGTTGTGTCCTCTGTTGGGTAACAATGATGCATCAGAGACTCTTTGAAGTGTGTGTACTCAACAGAGTTGGAGTCAGACAGGGCTCCTTCAGGCAACGGGTTACTAAAGGAACCCCTCAGCCTCATCTCATCCCATGTGTGGGTTCCAAGGAGAATGTTAGACCCTTAGGAGGGTAGAATATGATAAATATCACTTTGGCATCAGAATGTTTGACAACTTTGTTCCAACAGACATAAAAATGTATTGTATGATATTTTATCTAATGCAGTTGGGCACATTATTCCTTTTATCACTCTCATTTAAGTACAATTTATAGATTTTATATGGTCATAATAACATATAGAGATATAGGTATTATAGATGTGGGTGTTTTTCTAATATTTTGAATTTTACTTGTTAATATGGTGAGAGGAAGGGAGAGATGGTAAAGGGAGAGGGATGGAGGGAAAGAGAAACAAAAGAGATCAATTGTATTGCCTTGTTGATCTAAGTGTTATAAATGTTGGACTCCTCAGTATTTCTTTATTTTTTAACTTTATTTGTGATACATTCTGAATGAAATATTAGGATTTATGTCTCTTATTTTCCAGTAATTTTTGGCATGGTTCAAAAATGTTTTATTTATCTTAAATTATATAGGTGATTCTTACAGATTTTCTTCTGTATATTTGAAGTTTTACTTTAACATTTAAAAAGTAATCCATCTAAATATTTTAGTGTATAATGTAGATATTGTTTTTGTTTCTTTCATGGAGCATCAATTATCCCATTAATTTAAGAGACCATCTGTTCTCTACAGTTCTTTCTTTGTACCTGTGCTATTTCCTTACACAAACATGCTCACATACATCCTTGCTATTATTGTTGGCATCTACATTCTGCCTCAAACAACAATTTGCCTGTTACTTTACAGACACACCACTGTCTTTATTGCTAACAGTATTTACCAAAGATTCTTGTTTTCAAGAATATGATACCAATTCTTTGGCCTTTGCTCCTGCTCATGAATTTGTCAAGGTTCTTCATAAAATATATTAGGAGTTTTTTAAGTTTCACTTTGAGTATACAGAATAATTTGGGGAGAACTGACATGGATTATAAACCATTCACTTTTTTAAAAAATCAAATAAATCCTCATACACTTCAGTAATTTCTTGATAGACTTATTGCTAGGTACCTTACATTTGGAGATGATAATGTAAATGATGTATTAACAAATATTATTTTAATATAATAATATTATTTAATATATTAATATTTAATATAATATTATTTAATATAATAATATACCTGACATTTTGTTTGTTGATCATACATTGAGATGGCTTGCTCAATCCTTTTAATTCTTTTTTTTAATGTGTGTGTGTGTGTGTGTGTGTATGGTGCTGGGGAATCAAATTCAAGGCCTCATGCATGCTAGACAAGTGTTCTATCACTGAGCTACATCCCTAATCCTTCTTTTATTTAATTCTAAAAGTTTAGAATTAAACTTTTGGTATGTTTTATGAAGGTAATCAGATACAAATGATAGGTTTTTTCCCTTAATTTTCAACCCATAAACAATTAATCCTTGTTTAACCTAAACACATGTCTTGTGGTATTATCTCACCCATACATAAAATTTTGAGTTAAAGCAGATGTGGTTGGCAGCTGTATAATTCATCCAAATGAAAGGAAGTACTTTCACTATTTTATCATTAAAAACAATGTTAATTGGTCAATTTACACAGATATTCTTTGCGGAAGTAAATGGTCTGATGCTCCCTACTCTTACTTCCTCTTTTATTTCACAAAGAAAAACGACATTTTTCAACCTTCCATATGGTTGTAATGGGGCCATCTTATAAATGTTGACCATTGGGATATGGAAAAAAGTCATGTCACAGCTTCCAGTCACAAATCAGGACTTCTAATTATGAATCATCATGCAATGCAGAAGATACCAAGATGTTAGATACTCTAGAGCTGTCCAAGTCCAAATGCTCATATGTCAAACAGTTAATTGGATGTAGATTGCCCTGGGAATTGGGCATCATCTTGGGCAAGACATTACTCTACAGCTGAGGTGATCCCAAAAGAGGCTGACCACTTAGGGCTTTATGCCAGATATAGTCACAACATTTGAAGGAATGTGCTCTTTATTTTTAAAGCAATTCTATGAGGCAAATGATAGCATTTACTTGTATCAAGGAAAGCTGTCCAACTCATAGTAAACTATGACTTAAGTAAATACCAACAACCAAAATAATTACTCTTCTCCTCTGGATAATTTATAGAAAATTCCAAGTATCTTTTAATTAAAACTTGGAGAAATTGTCTGTATATCTGTGACTATGCTTTCTTTAAGAGAAAATCAACTATTCGATTCCTCTGATGTGCTTAAGATATTTTAGTTACTTTTTATATTCTTGAGTTGATAATTTAATGATTTTTAAAATTTACAAGCTATGTATTATTCTTTTTTAAAAAACATCTGACTAGCATTGGCAATCTCTTATTGCTCACTCATTTTTATTCCAGTGTTTAACTTATTTCATGGAGAGCTATTTTGAGTTGTTCAAAGTGTCACATGCCTATTACCCCAACTACTCAGCCTAGTCAATTTAGCAAAACTCTGTCTCAAAGTTAAAAAAACAAACAAACAAACAAACAAAACCCACAGAAAACAGAAAAACAAATGATTATTTTAAATTCTTCATCTGATGATTCCAATACATGAAGTCCTTGGGGTAGTATCTAAATTTGTTATGTATTCTTTCATTTTTTCTGCTGATTCTCTCTTATTGCAGCTCTTTCCTTGTGTTTGTGGTGGTAAGAATTTTTGATGTTACAGCTGGTTGAATGGAAAAATGAAAAGATTAAGGGACAAAATATGGATTCAGAGGACAATAGAAAACTGGATTATTTTTCCTCCTTTGAGGATGTTTCTCTACTACAGAGTCTCAAGTTCTATTTCTCTACCACATGGAGGACCCAAGGTTGAACTCCTATTTTCAACAATATGTAGTCATGCATTTACAGTTTATTTTCAACTCACTGACCCTTCTTTTTCATTCTCTTCCCTATTGGACAATCCATTAGATTTCCAAGTCAGCAATGTGTTTACTAAAAGTTTTGTTGCAAAATGTTTCAAGATTGTAAAGGGCAAGAAAAACCATGAATAGATAAAAATTTCATTAATTACCACTTTCCAATTTTTATACTAGGAGCAAATAACATTAAAGAAGAAATGGAAATAATGTAATTTATAACACTAGTGGCTTCTACCACATCCCAATTGTAACTGGCATCATTACTACTCTCTATATAGCATATACCCCATTGAAGCAGCAATTCACCCAATGACATCAAGCTATTGGCATCTATATCTTGGCTTTAAAATACCAATTTCCCCCAAAGGAAACCAAGGCTTTTGAAAACTGCATGATTCAAGATCTAGGGCAGAGAAACTGCAGGACAAAGCTGGAAAATCTTCTTATGTCTAAAAACAAGGAGATGTTCAAAGACTCATGGGGACATTTCAAAATCTCACAAGTTGAAGAGGCTCCTACTGACCAAATCTGATAAATACTGATATTTACTATTTAGGATTAAGATGAATAACAGAATAGTAAATTAATAATATAGGAAGTAATAAAATAGGAAACAAGTCATTCAGATATCAAGCAATAAATAAGTTTAAAGTTTAATGCTGAACAAGACATTTATATACTCTCAAAGTACCTAATCCACAAAATGCTTGTTAACTAAAAAAGGAAAAGATAACTTTCTAGTGCTAGAAAATGACATCTTACTCAACTGAGCAAAATCAGTATCATCAATAGTGAGTCAAATAAAAACAGGAAGCAATTTTAATAATAGAATCACTTGATAACTTAAATCTAACTTTAAGCAAACACTAGACAAACCCAAATTAAGGGAAATTCTACAAATAACTGGCCAAAAACCCTCAAAAATGTCAATGATTGAAGAATTATTTCAGACTGAAGAACCCTAAGGTGATAAAAGTTAACCCAACATTTGATTCTGAGTTAAAATTAAATCATTTTGTTATAAATAACATTAGGACAATTATTATTTTAATGAAATGACAATTGAATGTTAGCTAGTAGCCATTTGATAATGTTAATTTTCTGACTTAAAATGCTACCATTAAATGCATTGCTCTACATCCCTGACACAGAAATAGAAAGTAAACTTTTTGAGTGTGTTAGGGTATCAGGTTAGTAACTTACTCTTTCAAAGTCCAAAGTAAAACATTAAAAAAAAAACACTTGTAACTTTCCTGCAAGTTTAAGATTTTAAAATATTTATGTAAAAAGATCAGTGTCATTGGAAGATGTGATATGTGCCTGAAATACAGTATGTAATCAGGAAATATTTATGAAGTGATTTGCTGAATGAATTAAAAGTGAATGAGAATTAAGTATTTATATTTTGTTAACATTATCTATATGCATGGAAAACAAATAAATTAATGCATGTGTTGCTCTTAAAAAGTATATTCAAGGTGCTGGGGTTGGGGATTAGTGGTAGTGCACTTGCCTGTCATGTGTGATGCATTGGGTTCAATTCTCAGCACTACATATAAATAAATAAAATAAAAGTCTGTCAATAACTAAAAAAAAATTAAGAAAAAAAATTTTTTAAGTATATTCAACATAAAAATATGTTATACCACACTTTTAAAGAATTCATATATTGAATATATTTAAAAGTATATATATGTATGTATGTGTGTGTATATATATATTTTTGAGATTACAAGGGCCTGAACATAAAAATATGAATTAGTGTTTATCAACCTCTACCCCTATTCATTTCTGTAAAAATCCATTTAAAAGTGTTTAACAATGGTTCCAGGAGTACCTAAGGGTAACTCTTGTATCTCTTGGACCAAAGTATAGTAGTAGTGATTATATTACTATTACAATATAGTTCCCCATAGTGAGGTTCCCTCTTTCTGTTGATGCTAGTAGGCAGCAACAATTTTACCATTTCTTCTCAAAAGTTACTGCTGCTATTTATTCCTGCCAAAGGCAGTGTATCAGAGATTGGTGCCTGATGGTGCTACTATCATGTTAACTAATGCCTAGTATTGAGACTGAATTATGTCAGGAATGAGACTATAATCTCATGCAAAACTTCAAATATGTCAATATCTTTCAGAAGTCACCATTTCATTTCTTGGTGACAATTAAAAATGACTATAATAACATATCTGCTTCTTGTGCTAATTCTATTTTAGTGGGTTTTCTGTTCTTTGATTGTCATCACAGTATGCAAAAACCTATCAAGTATCCAAGGGATTAAAAGGGATAACAATTTGAATGACATGTTAATCTCTCCTTGTAATTTCTATCTCTGCCTTGAGTGCATATGTTTGTCTCTGTTTTCCCTCTATTATTTTGCTTTTCTTGGGAGTCTAATTGATAAGGCTAACTCTATCTATCCACTAGATATACACAGATATGAGTAAATTTAAGATATTACCTTATTTACATATGAATGTCCTTCTAGTTCATGGACCAATGGAGGAATATGTGCAGTACAATTCAGTTTTTCAAAATGTTATGACAGACGTTTCCACTAGACTATATTGTATTGTAAGTTCATTATTCCCATTCATAATGTTAAAAGCAATAGTAGCTGGAAATGAAATCCTTATAGATTTCCCAAAATATCTCTATAATATAATACATACACTATTATTTCAAACTTTCTTCTAAAATCTCATTTATGCTTTTTAAACTTGTTATGGAAATATATACAGGAAATATTATATCATGTGATATTATGTCATACAAATATGATATGGAAATATGTATAGAAAACTTTATGCCATGTGATATTATCATACAACTATGATATGTACATACATATATATATATATATATATATATATATATATACAGCTCATAATATTGTAGTAAAAATTACTTACATTAAAAATTATAAATAATCATTAAAATTTTTAATTAAAGCAATTTAAATGTACTTAAAATTATTTTATTTGTTGAACAAAGAATATATAGCCCCTTTATTTCAATGAAAATAAGCATCAATATACATATTTCATAGTTTTAAATTAGATTTTGAAATACACAAATTTTAGTATCCTTTAACACATTCAGCTAATACAGATTTGACAAATAAAGAATGATTTTTACTGCTGCAGTAAACAGCATGATCATGGAAGAAGTTATATCTTTTAGGGAAGCAGGTTAGTAGTAATTAAAAATGCACATTAGATGAATAATACAGTTCCTTTTAAGAGAGGGTCTTCATCTGTAACACTTATTTAGATGCCAATTTATAATTTAAATTCCTTAAGGAGTTTCAAATAAGGCAAGGATAAATAGTACACACATATTCACTCTCACCCTCAAATAAAAGCAAAACTCATAAAGCTTCATGAAAAGAAAATGTTTCAAGGCAAAAGATTAACATTAAATATGCTGAAAGACAAATGATAATTTTAAGCTTTCTAATAGAGAATGTATAACAGAAGCTACTAAATAAGATAATACTGGTATTAAAGCAGTAATTATTTTGTGGTATCATTTTTTCAAATGAAAATTTTATTTTGCTAATTTTAGTGCATTTATGTTATTTCAACCTTTAGTTTGCATTCAGATAGTTTATTTTCTATTTTAATGTAGCAAATGGATTACACATAATAATCTGAATGCATATATATGCCATTTTTTTAAATTACTAATATTAATTTAATGGATGATAGATAATCCAAAGAAAATAAACTATATTAAAGTGAGGATAACTAAGGAGTTTTTTTTAAAATGAGGCTTTTTTTTTTCTGTATTATTTGACACCAGACTATGGACTGCTCCTTGGGTTAGAAGGTAGATGAACATCCAATAAACTCTTATCTATACTTTAGGCATTTCTTCTTTGCCTATTAAGGCATTTACACCCTCAGCTATTTCTTTCCCAAATTGGTTTTATGCTCCATTGAATTATATATTAATAATCATGCAGTTAGGAACTTCTCATATAAAGAGTCTTTTTCCTCTCCCTTTAAAGGCTAATATTTGAGTCAAGTAGGTTTTGAATACTCAGGCATCTGTGTAAGAATTATTATTATTTGTTCCTCTTATTCCAAGCTAATTGAGTTTGCATCCTCCTATTAAGATCTGAGAAGATTTGCTAAGAACTCTCTTCAACCCTACTTATAAATACAATAACAGCTGGAAGGACTCTAGGATGTATTTTTGACTGTTAAATCTCAGCCAGGAACACCAGTTAATCTGATTATGGTCTATAAAGAAGTGCAAAGAAAGAGATAAATACATTGAACTAGTTAATATAATAAACTTCTAAGGACAAATGTAACTGGTTGTCACAATGAGACATTTTTTTTCTGACTTCTCAAACAAAATGCTTTTATAACACAACAACATATTCTATAATTGAGAAATTTTTCTTAGGTAGGAAACTGAATTGGTGTAAGAGAAAAGGTCAGATCCAAAAAAAAATTTTGAAATTTTTTTTTCTGAGATTTACTTGATCAGGGAACTGCTTCTTCAATGTGCAACATAGAGTACTTGTCAGAAGATATGCTAACACCCTGTTTACTAAATGGTTTCCATTAGTAATATACTTGATTCCTTGGGGCAAGGATTTATGGCTGGGAGTAAGGGTACAAAGGAGATATAGCAGGAGGGATCCCAGTTTCTGTATTATAAAGTTCCTCCCTGCCCATTTTTTTTTGACATGATTTTTACTATGGTTAACAGGTGATGAGAGGAAACTTTTATTAATATGTTTTTATTACAACTGTGACAAAAGGGCTTTCAGAAATGCTGCAAATGGGAGAACATGTCCATCTTTAAAATGTTCCCTTAAAATGGTTGCTGGGTTTATTTAAATATCACATGAAGATGCACATTAGGTCCTGTGAACATAGGTTTCTTTTCTTCCCTTTCTATATATTTAGAGAAACATGAAACAAACATTTTAATTATCTTCCACTGTACTATTCAGAAGCATTAAATATATCCACAGTGTTTTATAACCATTAACACTACCCATATCCAGATCTTTTAAAAAATGCCTTTATTTTATTTGTTGTTGTTGTTGTTTTAATCTTTATGTGGTGCTGATGATCAAACTCAGTGCCTCATGTGTGCTAGGCAAGTACTCTGCCACTGAGCTATAGCCCCAGCCCCAGATCTTTTTTTTTTTTTTTTATTCGTCCAAAACAAAATTTCATACCCAAACAATAATTCCCCAGTCTCCTATCCTCCAATACCTAATTATGCAATATTTCTCTGTCTAGCTTATTTAACTTAGCAAAATGTGCTTGGGGTTCATCCATATTATAGCCTATGTCAGAATTTCATTCCTTGTGAAGTCTGAATAACATTACATTGCATTTGGGGGTATATATGTCTAGAAGTGCAATGGCTGGATCATATGATAATCTTAAATTTAACTTTTTTAGCAACCACCATGTTGTTTTCCCTAGTGGCCACATGATTTTATTTGCTTATGAGCAATACAATGGGTTCTAATTCTTCCATATCCTCAATAATACCTTTTAATTTTCATTTTTATAATAGTCATCCTAATGGGTGTGAAGTGGTATACAGTTTTTGACATTTTTCACAGTTTATAGGGATGAAATAGACTTCTAATGGTAAGGTCTACATTTCTTTCTTCTATTTTCTTCTTCAACTTTCCTCATGAAACATCTACTAATCTTTAAAACCCCTCTTTGAATATTTGGTAGTTGAATGTTATCTAATTTTGGGTTACAATACTTTCTTACATATTTCCTTGAGGATAGTGAGGTAACTCAATATAATTGTCAAACATATCATTTAAATAGGTAATATATTCTATTCCAACATCCAGGTAAGAGAAAATTTAAGAACTATGCAGAAAATCATGAAAAAAAGCTAAATAAGAAGCATGGGAATATGTGCATCTAAAAATATGCCTTTACATCCAATATTTTAATGCAAGAATTATTACAAAAATAAATTAAAATTGACTTCATTGACATTTGCTAATATAATAATAAAATGAATCGAGGTTTTATTCCCTTAATTATTCAACACAGCAATCTTCATTTTACTTGTATTTGGCTCCCTATCCACTGTACTGAGGATTCAGCTAAAGCCAAGCCACTTGTTTTGGAATGAAGTTGAAGAGGAAACTGAATGATAAAAAAGAATACAGTCTACAATGCCCCATGTTGGGAAGAATTGCAAGGGAACAACTTCAGTTGAAAATGTCAGATATAGCGGCTCTCTGTTTCTAATAGATTGTCTCAGTTGAAATTATTTCCACGTGATGTCTCACAGTACTCCTTGCTAAGGCAAATAAAGAGAAAAGGCAAACAGGGCTTATATGAACACACAAAATGAGGTAATAGGGTATAATCATGGAATAAACAGAATCAGTACAGCAGATTCTCTCAAATCCCCTGCCCCCTAATCTCAGTTATTTCCAAAAGTTTGAATATTGGTAACTATGATTGAAAGCCTTTCTCTTATGTATAAAAAGGAAGGTTATATTGTAAATGTTAAAAGTTCTGTGCAAATATAAGATAGTATTAGTGTCTTTAGAAGATATTATTTTATATATAAGTTTTTCTTAGGAAAAATAAAACCGTGTTTAATGTTAGAAAAGTACAATTTATAAGAAGAAGGCATGCTCATATATTTGAAGAATCTATTACAGGATAAAGCCTCCATTTTCAATACAAGGGAGGATATAATTGAAAAAGCAATATATAGCATGAATTGATATAAAACAATTTTCTATCATTAGGTAATGTTATATGTATATAAATTAACTATGGCCATATATTCCAAAGATGAGATATTAATTTCTCTTAAAAGTTGTCCTGATATTTAAATCACGTATATATATCTGAACTGCTGAATGTGAAAGAAAGCTAATTAAACTAACCTCTCCCAAACTAATCTTAACTTAAATTTTCAGGAAATTTTAAAAAAGTTGGTTTAGAAATAGAATGTGCCATAAGATGCTCATCTCAATTACATACAGGTAACTGTTTCTCAAACTGTCTTTCCCTTTGGGATAGAAAAAGGAAGCAATTGGATTTTTCTTGTCAATTTCACTTAATAATGATTGGAAGATAGGTAGGGAGCTAATGAAGTTACACATACTTTAAACTTATCATTCTCAGCATTCACTAGGGGACTCATCAGCTCAGAGTAGCAAATGCTGTATTTATAAAGGCTAGTGTCTTGAAAAGTATATAAACACTTGATTAGTTGTGAGCCACCAATTGACCTTTATATTATTTGAATTATAGGAACATTGTTTGCAAACTTCTGAAAAGTATTTATTTTGTATATTTCATCTTCTCATCATATCTCAAAGAGCTATGATAATTCAATTTGATAATATATCTAGAAAAATAAATGTATAATATTAGGAGAATGGAAAATAAATCAGTTCAATAGAATTGAAAGGCAAAATTAGACACATATGTGTGTAAAATTTCAGTATTTGATAAACATGCCATTTTAAACTAGCAAAGTAAAAATAGAAGTTTGCTTAAAAGTTAGCCAACTTGATATTCCCTTGTGGAAAACAAAAATAAGTTAAATAAAGAAAGTCCTATAATGTATCCATTCAAATGTTTCAAGAATTAAAGACAGTAGGTGCAGTGGTGCATGCCTGTAATCCCAGTGGCTCTGGAGGCTGAGTCAAAAGGATCCAGAGTTCAAAGCCAGCCTCAGCAACCATGAGGTGCTTAGCAACTCAGTGAGGCCCTGTTTCTGAATAAAATACAAAATAGGTTTGGGGATGTGGCTAAATGGTTGAGTGCCCCTGAGTACAATCCCTGGTACAAAATAAATAAATAAATAAAAATTTAAAAAAAGAATTAAAGACATAAACCAAAATATTTAAACATTCAAGATCCTGAGCCAAAAATGACTTCCTTAAGTGAGAGAAAAAAATTAAAAATAAAGTAAATCATATAGTTCAACCACACTAAATTTGTTCATTTACATAACAAATAACAGCATCAAATTTATAAATGAAATAAAGTATTATAGGATATGTTTTCAAAACGTACAACAGACCAGGATTGGTAGCAATTAAATGAAAATTATTACTAGAAAGCATAAAAAATAAAAATATTGAGAAGTAGAGAAATTTACAAGAAGACATTTACATAAAGTCATTCATATAATAGTACAAATGGCTAATAACAGATTAAAATATATACAAGCAATAAATGGAAATTAAGCTTTAAAGAAAGACAACCAATACATACCATTGCTTTTAAACAATCAGAGTACTAAAAAGTTACAAAATCTGAAAGTACTATTGTTGATATAAAGGAATAGATACTGTTGATAGGGAGGAAAAGGATAACTCTTACATTGCTGTTGAGAGTGTTACTAGAATTTTGATAAAATTATTGAACATAAAAACACATATAGCTCATCACCCTCAAATTCATTTTCCATTGTTCAGAAGAATAATAAGGACAAACTGAAACTTATGCAGAGGATATTTATTTTAGTTTTATAATACCTTAAAATGGAAACAATGTATTTGTCCATCAGTAGTAGAAAAACCAGAAACTATGGTACATCTACACTAGGAAATATTATGTAATAATGAAAAACAATGTAATTTAATACACATTCTCTCTCTATCTATGTATATAATCAGACACAGGATTAATATCGATAAAATGCAAATCATTAGTAGAAATCATATACATATTGGGGCTGGGGATGTGGCTCAAGCGGTAGCGCGCTCGCCTGGCATGCGTGCGGCCCGGGTTCGATCCTCAGCACCACATACAAACAAAGATGTTGTGTCCGCCAAAAAACTAAAATAATTAAAAATAAATATTTAAAAAATTCTTTCTCTCTCTTTAAAAAAAAGAAATCATATACATATGTGTATCTATCTATCTATCTATCTATCTATATATATATATATTCTCTCCATCCATCTACAGAACACTGTTGAGTTTAAAAAACATGTTGTATCAACTATTAGAAGAAAAAAATAGGAGAAATCTTTCAACATACAGGAACAGGCAAAGACTCCCTGAATAAGACCCCTATAGCTCAGGAACTAAGAGAAAGAATCAATAAATGGAATGACATAAAATAAAAAATTTTCCACACAGTAAAGGAAACAACAGAGGGAAGACAAAACCTAAAGAACAAGAGAAATTCTTTGCCAGGTACTCCTCTAACAGAGAACTAATATCCAGAATACAGAAAGAACTACAAGAACCTCAGCATTAAAAAACAAACAATGTGGGGCTGGGGATGTGGCTCAAGCGGTAGCGTGCTAGCCTGGCATGCGTGCGGCCGGGTTAGATCCTCAGCACCACATATGAACAAAGATGTTGTGTCCACTGAAAACTAAAAATAAATATTAAAATTCTCTGTCTCTCTCTTAAAAAAATGCAATCAATAGATGAACAATTATCAAAAGGTAAAATACAAATACCCAACACTTAAAAGAGAAAATGTTCAACATCTTTTGCAATGAAGGAAATGCAAATTAAAACTGTACTAAATGGGTAAAGAAACTGTGGTATATATACACAATGGAATGTTACTCAGCATTAAAAGAGAATAAACTTATGGCATTTGCAGGTAAATGGATGGAGTTGGAGAATGTCATGCTAAACGAAGTAAGCCAATCCCAAAAAAACAAAGGCTGAATGTTCTCTCTGATAAGTGGACACTGATCCATAGTGGGTATTGGGGGGGAGGCGGGGGATGGAGGAACTTTGCCAGGGTGAGGGAGGGGGGGAAGGGGGTTGAGGGTAGGAAAGATGGTGGAATGAGATGAACATCATTACCCTAGGTACATGTATGAATGCACATGTGGTGCGACTCTACATCATGTAAAATCAGAGAAATGAAAAGTTGTGCTCTATTTGTATACAATGAATTGAAAAGATTTCTGCTGTCATGTATAACTGATTAGCACTAATAAAAATAAATTTAAAAAAAACTATACTAAAATTCTGACTCCAATTTTTTTAAATATTTATTTTTTAGAAGTAGTTGGACATAATACCTTTATTTTGTTTATTTATTTTTATGTGGTGCTGAGGATCGAACCCAGGGCCTCGCACTTGCTAGATGAGGCTCTACCACTGAGCCACAATCCCAGCTCCTATCTGACTCCAATTTGAATGGCAATCATCAAGAATAAAAATAACAGGCTGGGGTTGTAGCTCATTGGGGGCTGGGGTTGTGGCTCAGTAGTACATCGCTTGCCTAGCATGTGTTAGGCACTGTGTTGGATCCTCAGCATCACGTAAAAATAAAGATATTGTGTCCACCTACAGAAAAAAATTATACATTTTTAAAGAATAAAAATAACAATAAATGTTGATGAGGATATGGGGGAAATAGAAATTTTATATGCTATTTCTGGGAATGTAAGTCAGAAACAAAATAGATCTAACTTATGATCCAGCTATACCACACCTTGGTATTATTCAAAAGAATTAAAGTCAGCATATTTTTAGAGATACATGCATATTTACTGCAGCACAATAGCCAAGTTATACTAACAACAGAGGTGTCCACTGACAGAGGAATAGATAAATAAAATATGGAAATGGAGATCAAATTTTGAATGAAATGTCAGACTCATAGAAATATTTTATTTTTCTCTCACATGTGTAGGCTAGAAGGAAACAACAACAAAGACTGCATGAAATTAAAAGGGAGACCAGTTGGGTAGAGGAAGGAGAACAAAGGGAGAATAGAAAAGGTCCTAGGGTATAAAATTGAGCAAATTATATTTTATGTATGCATAAATATGCCACAATGAAACCCCATTCTGTATACTTAATATACACCTCTAAAATAAAATAAAAAATTTGCATAGATATTGTATATTAAAATGATAAACAACAAATGAAACATATCAAACAGTAGTATCACTTCAACATATTGTAAAAGTCAATCCTTTGTAATAAGAATGCACTCATATTTTATTGTGGTTATATAAGCATATGCAAAATAATGGCCTATGAACTGATCAAATAAAGTCACAGCCCTTATGGATATTTAATTCTAGATGGACAGATGGATAATAAACAAAATAAATAGAAAAACATACAGTATATTAGAGAGTAAATGTCAAGAAGAAATGGTAATGTAGGGGAGAATGATAGGAAGTATGAGGGGCCAGAAGCAAAAAGTTTTAACTGGATTGCCAGAAAAAACATCACTGAAGATATTTGAACAGAAAATTCTAACAAATGAGGGACTAATACATAAAGATATCCAGAAGTTTTAACTGGATTGCCAGAAAAAACATCACTGAAGATATTTGAACAGAAAATTCTAACAAATGAGGGACTAATACATAAAGATATCCAGAAGTGCATTCCAAGCAAAAATGGGAACATGCCTGAGAAGTTCAAGGACAAACAAAACAATTCTGGCTGGAAGTAGAATTGAGTATATGGAGACAGAGTAATATGGTAGGGAGGTGTCATGTGTTTTATAAGTCCTTGATTAACATAGAAAAGTCTTTGGGAGCTGGGTTTGTAGCTCAGTGGTAGAGCACTGGCCTGGCATGTGTGAGGCACTGGGTTTGACCCTCAGCACAACATAAAAATAAAATAAATAAAGGTATTGTATCCATCTACAACTAAAAAACATATTTTAAAATAAATAAACAACCTAATTGGTGGCATTCAGTTATAGTAACAAAAAAATGGATTAAGACCTTTGGCAAGAGGGACTTTGCACATATGGCTAAGATTAAGGACCTAGATAGGAAAATTATCCTGGGTTGTAAATCTAATATTAAACCAGAGAACCTTTACCAATTGTGGCATAAAAATAAATAAATGAATAAAGGTATTGTGTATATCTACAACTAAAAATATTTAAAAAAAAAAAAAAAGAAAGGAAAGACTTTCTTTTTTACTATGAGACGAGAAACCTTGCAGGTTGTTGAGCTCACCTAATTATTAACAGAATCATCTACACTGCTTTCTGGAGAATAGGCTGAAAGGGAGAAAAAGAAAAATGGTAGTGGCAGTTAGATTATTGCAGATAGCCTGGCAAGGGATGATGGTGGCTTGTACTAAGAGTAGAAAGGGTGAAACAATTATTATCAGAAGGCTCAGTTTACAGGATTTGGTAACAGAGAAGATGCAGGATGTGAACTAAAGTACAAAGTGAAGAATGGCACTAAGATATTTTACCTGAGCAACTAAAAATACAGAATTATCATTAACTGAAGTGAAAAGTACCAGAAAAGAGAGAGCTTTGTATAAGGAATAAAAGGTAATCAATATTGTACATGTTAAGTTTGGAATACCAGATGGTCACACATAAATGTCAAGAAGTTTAGGGTTATAGGTACATACTCAGGAGTCGAAATCATCAAAATGGCATTTAATGCTATGCTCTTGGTTGAGGATCTAGGTTTAATGACAAAAGGGTAAGTGTAGATAGAACAGAAGTTTAAATATTGAGACTAAGGGCAATCTAACATGTAGAGGCCAGGCTGATAATTGAGAAAAGATGTTGAACTGTGTAGCCAAAAGGCATAAGGAGAAAGGAAAGGAAAAGAGAGGCATGGTGGTACACCCTGTAATCCCAGTGGCTCAGGAGGCTGAAACAGGAGGATCGCAAGATCAAAGCCAGCCTCAGCAACTTAGAGAGACCCTGCCTCAAAATTAAAAAATAAATAAATTAAAAGTGAAAGGGGTTAGGGATATTCTCAGTGGTTTAGCGCCCATGTGCTCAAATCTTGGTATCAAAAATAAGTAAATAACTAAAAACAAATAATTTCTTTTTTAAAAAAATCAGAATAGTTATACAAAGTCCTGGGAATCAAGTGGGAAAAAAACATTTGAGTAATAAGAGTGTGACCTACTCTATCATAAGCTGCTGATGGGTAAATAACATGAATGCTAAGAACTGTCCATTTGAATTTTTTCATGACCTAGATACAAGACAAGTTTTGGTAGGTTGAAGAATAGGGAGGGGGAGTTCCAGAGAAATCAAAAAGAGGGAAAAAAATGTTGTAAATATCAAATGTTGAAACAATAGAGCTTCATTCAAGAAAGTGAAGTTATGTATCATGTTTTACTGCAATAAGCACTTTCCAAATAGCTTTACTAAATATTGTAAAAGATAAGATTTTCTAATTCTTAACTTATATTTTAAGCAATGTTTTAAATAGTTATATTCAAAATGTAAAAAGTACTCAAAGATTAATTTAGACATGTTCATGGTAATATTTGAGTTAGAGGTCTGTGAGCACTGACATAGCAATTACAAGTCCAAAGTAGACAAGATGAGAGTAATCTCTTGACTTGTCTGATCACTCACCTATTCATTTCTCTTCAACTGTAGCCAGTCTACCTGTTTTAACTTATGGGTTTGTAATAATTTCTTTGCAACCAGTTCTAATTCTTAGCAGGAATTCTAATGTAATGAGATACATCTCCAGTTACAATTTTTAAAAATTAATATTATTTTCTTAATAGCCAAACAATCAAGTGTATTTCTTGCAGCCTTTATGTAGTGATCCTGACTCAAAACTAATTTCTAGAATCTGCTCATTTAATCAGTTTCCATTTTTACCTTTGTTACAAGACAATGCACCTCACTGTTACATTTAATCAGTTGGTATTTTTACCTTTGTTGTAAGACAATGTTACAAGACAATGTACCTTATTGGTTCTTATTTCCTTAGCTAAATGTCTCTAGTTCTGATACTCTGTGTCTTAGATTGCAGACACAATGACTCTAGATTATTTATTCATGGTTCAAGTAACCTTTTTTGTCTGTCCTCTGATCCTCCTACTGTATAGTACTTTTGAGAAACAATTTATCTGTCTTCTATTTTCACATGTTTAATACCATTCATAATTCTTTGATCTCCTGGTGAGCTCTGCTGACTAAGAAATAAAGTTGTGTATGGTTTTCAATGTTATATCAGTATTTCCCAATTGGACACATAAAGAATTTAGTTTTCATAAGTGAGATTATTTAATCAAATAGTTTTAAATTGTTTATGGATATATCAGTTACCATAAAGAATAAAGTTGAAGTTTATATTAATAATTGCTGGAGTGGAGACAGCTACAGGCAAAACATGACTGATCCTGACATTGATTATTTGTATTACTGAATAAAATACTATTCCTTCTTTCCTATATGCCTCTAGGAATATAATATGTGTTTGAGAAAAGCAGTACATGCCAAAGTATCATTTTGAAAGGTATTTCATACTGTGTCTCAAACTACACCTAGTAGAGTCTCATATAATTTTGATTGAAAATCATATTGAGTTACCTTGAAGTGGGTAAACAAGGAATACAAGGAGAAAATTTAATACTTCGTAAAGAATAGGTAAAGTTGATATGAGAAAAATCAGAACTTTTGGAGGAGAAAATCACTCTCTCTAAATTGAATGTGGAAAAAATAACTCCCAAATTGTATTTCCTTCATACATAATAATCTGAATTGAATTGAGTCTATTTCTACTCTATGACTTTGATTAGTTCTCCTTTTCACTCACTTTTTCTGCCTCTTTTCAAATGTCTCCCACCTGCTCCTTCCTATCTAAGAAATTTTGCAGAACTAATCAAAAAAATCATTCTGGAAAACAAATTGAATTCCTCTGTATACAGAAGAAGGGTTATACATATAAATACCCACATGCATATCTAGATAGATTTTTTTCAGTAGCCTTTCCATTCATTCTCAAGAGCCAAAATTAATCAATAAACATATCCATCATTATTGATTATCCTAGATCTACTTCTGACCTTTACAACACATAAATGCCTATCCACCAAATTCAGAGTACCACTTTGAGTTCTTTAGGTTTCATCACTATTTTTATGCTTGTTTTAATGCTTCCCCTTGACATTTATGGAATCTAGTTACTATGGGATACATAAGATTATCCTCATCTCTACTGTATTTCAATATCTATCTGCTCCTGTTCAATTTAAGGTAATGTTACCCTGATAGGATGGCTACCAAACTCAAAGCCCATAGACAGGGAGTGAGAGAACATGCTGTATCACAGAATAAAGGTGAAGGATATGTTTAGTACCAGAAATGTCAGACAAACATGTATCTTCTTTTTGATGTTTCACCAGATAAACTACAAATGAGTTAAGAAATGTTCTGGAAAATGTCAATCAGGATTTATCTCCAGAGTAGAAGCCTCTCAAATTAGATTAAGTGAGAAAGAACTTTTTAAAAAATATATATATTTCATTTATTTATCTTTATCTGGTGCTGAAGATGAAACCCAGGGCCTCACACATGCTAGGTGAGTGTTCTACTACTGAGCCACAACCCCAGCCCCAAGAAAGACCTTTTTAAATGAAATACATTTTCTCATAATATCCTTAGGAAGTTTGTAGAAACGGAATATGATCTGTGCAACACATTGGATTATCACTGCCAAGTTCATATTAAAGGATTATACATCTAAACTTAAGGTCATGTGATGTTTAAGTGTTTTCATTATATTGAGAGGTCATTTTTCCTGTTTGTTGCATGAATCTGTGAGAAAAATGGAATGATTCTAACATCAATATCAATTAATTATAATTCAATAAAAGGTTATTTTAAAAGTCAATCAAGAAAAGATTGTTTTAGTCAGATTTTTCACTTCTGTGACTAAATGACCTAACAAGAGCAATTTTAGAAGAGGAAAGTTTATTTGGGGCTCAAAATTTTATTGATGGCTCCATTCCTTGGAGCTCAAGCTGAGGTAGAACATTATGGCAGAAGAGTATGGTAGAGGAAGGTGACTCAGGACAGTGCCAGGAAGCAGAAAGAGCATAAACTCAACTCACCAAATATATACCCCAAAGGCACACCCCCAATGACTCATGTCCTCCAGCCATACCCTAATAGCCTGCAGTTACCACTGTTAGGGAATCAATTCACTGATTGAGTAAAGGCTCTCATAACCCAATCATTTCACCTCTGAATATTCTTGCATTGTTTCACACATGAGATTTTGTGGAAAATATACAGAAAGGCTTAAAAAAAAAGAGAAGACATAAATTTAATAAGTAATTTTGTTCATATATATATGCATAATTTTGTTAGTTTTCCAAGTGACCATTTGTTCCTTTCATTGAGAAAAAATATAATTACCTTAGCAAATAAATTATATAGACAGTGACATAGGCAAATATCTTGCCATCAAATGGATCAAAATAATGTATATTTGGAGTGGGACTGTAGCTCAGTGATAGAGTGCTTGCTTCACAGGTGTGAGGCACTGGGTTCAATCCTCAGCACCACGTAAAGATAAATAACAAAAAATTATTTAAAAATGTAAATTTAAAAGTAAAATGACAGAATAAGCTCTTTAAGAGAAAAGGAGCAAAGACTTCTATGCTTATTTATGAAGATTATATATTTAATATTCTGTATATGCTGTTAATATTTAAATAAAAAACAGATAAAGCAAAAGCTAATATTCTAAGGGGACTCAAGAAAGACAAGGCAAAATTTTCAGAAAGGAAATTATATTCAGAAAAGCTTAGAGGAAAATGTACCTGGATACACCATGATGCCAACCTTATTTGGAAAGAGCTAGCTGATCATTGTGCTTAATCTACTGAAACTAAGCAAGGTGAAAAATGCTGCAATTTTGATGAGGTTGTCCCGAGATGTGAGGCAAATTTTGCTTAATATTCATGGCAACAAATCAGCTCACACAGCTGCCAGCTCATGAAGTCAATGGAAAACAGTCTCCCCTCTCCCTTATCTCTGCCTCCCCAAACTTTTATTGACTCATGGTTCGAAACCAGGGGTTGTACTAACTTTTCACATATGAACTTTATATCTTGTCCTTTTTTTTTTGTTGTTCTCCTTCATGAGAAGAACGTGATTTCTCTCCTCAATGTGAAGGACACTTAACAAATACTCAATGCTTCTGCTATGGAACTTCAGGTTCTGGGAAAAAAGGGTAAAGTTCAGAAAATTAGCCTCATTTTGTTTTGAACCTATAATCAATGGAACTAGACACAAATTTATTGGATTGTTACATAATTCTACTGTGTTTCTTCCTCTAAAAATGGCCAACACAAACTTGCTTTCTAATATATATTCACTTTAATTTTCTTCTTTCCCTCCCTAGAATAAATTTAATTGGCAGAATTAGCTCCTTTTATTTTTGGGCTTTTACGTCATAGTCTGTCAGCAAGTTAAACACATATAATCACTAGGCTAGCAATTGTGAATGAGTTGAAATGTTTCTTCCAGAGGCAGATTTTAATTATGATTCTATTAGAAGGATATCAATAGCATGGTAAAATTTATATTCACTATTCTTCTCTAAAATAATAGGGGCTTTCATGATTTATTTTTTGCAAAAATCTTTTATTTTCCTTGAAAGATGAGTTTAAAATATTCAAATGCTACTGATAACCTCTACCAAAATAATTTTATTATTTCTTGTAAATTACAATTAATATTTAATTCATGTAGATGAGTTACTATGATTATGACTAAATTTCATCATTTAAAATTCATAACTTCTGCTTACCAGGAACACATGAATAAGCAGTGCCATATGCATTCTCCAAGAGAGTCTTATCAAGTATTAAATCAAAGCATTTTCTGCTCTTCCTAAATTACTTCAATTTAATACTATCAGACATCTGAAATATTAGATTTCAACTAAACTTAAAATGTCACAGTCTCTCTGTGAATGATCATTTGTGTGCCATACTATTGAAATCAGCCTCCATAGTACTAGAAGCAATCTCATTTCAAATTTACCCACACGTATCAATAAATGGACTTTTGACCACTGTTATGCTTGAATTCGGGACCCCCAAAAGACCACCAGAGACCAAGATCCATGTAAGCAGCAAAGAGGTGTTTATTGCAAGCTAGCTCAGTCCTCTGTGCACACACAGCAACTGGTGACGCTGAGAGACCCCGAGCCCAGGGTTTGCAGCAGTTTTATAGATGAACATTCTTTGGGGAAGGCAGGGACTTCACATACATCATAGCATCTCTTAGCAAATCATCACACACCATGGGAAAATCAAACAACAACTCTAAAACATGATTAGCACATTCACTGGTGGGAACAAGTTGGGTAGGGGTGATCGGTTAGGGGATTCGTTTGAACTGATTGGTTTAATCCATGAGGGGTGTAGGGCTGAACTACACGGTTTCCTGACATGTTATCAACCACCATAAACTACTGGGAGGGTCATCTGGCATCCCAGGTTTCTTCCATGTCTCATGCTGATTGGTGGCTGCTAGGGGGTTGCTATAGTCCTCACCTAGCCTGACTGAGTCTGGGACACCTGGTGCAGCAGATCTCTCCTGTTATTTGTAGATAAACAACTCAGTAGGGTGGGTATGTGCCTAGGAGTGCTCTGTGGGTCTTTCCAAGGACAAGGGTCACACCCTCTTCCTTTTACAGGCTTTGTTCTGAGGTAGAGGCTGGTTTTTCACCACAAATTAACAGGAATCTTTATAATAATTAATTGACATAGATCCGAGAACTGCTTTAAGCACACTATATCTCATTTAATTTTCCTTACAATCTTGTAGTTAGGTAATATCATTATCTCCAACACAAAAAATAAATGGAGACTCTAAATTTAACTAAATTATCCAAGATCAACCAGGTGATGATGGAGGTATTCTATCAGATGCTTCCTCCTATGAATCTATGAATATCACGCAACAGACAAGATTGAAGTTGAAGCATACCAAGTACTCCCACCCAAAAAACCCTTCCCATAATTAACTTTCTCCAAAGATCCTTTCCATAATTATGCTTCTTGTCACCAAGATTTTACAGAGTGTCAACAGAATGTCAGCAGGGTTTCTGCAGAGGACATTGTGATTTGAAGCTTCCTCTTTCTACAAGGTTTGCAGACAAAAGGTGTGATAGTGTGTGTTTCAAAGAGAGCTTGTTACTATGCAAAGGATACTATCTCTGTTTTCTTGGTAAAAACTTGTGAAAGCTCTGTCTAGCCTAAGAATATGGAACAAAGAGTCACAGTTATGTACCCAGCCACTGACATCCAACCATTCCACTGAGAATAAAGTTTAAAGAATTTCCAGACTTTGGAGTCCAGAGATTTTTAGGCATTAGTGCCTCTGGACTGCTACAGCTCAAATGAACCTGCTTCCTCAAAATTCCTTGGGTGTGCAACCTCATCTGTCCTATATCAAAGTTATGAGAAAATCAATAAAACAGAGGACTAGGTATAGGATGATCAATTGTTTCAGATTGTCCAGGACTGAGGAGTTTCCTGGAATGTATAACTTTAAGCCTTAAAATCAGATTCTGAACCAATTGGGATAAACATGCCACCCTACAATAAATTAACAACTATAAACTAGTTGAAACAATGCTTGACCCACAGACTCATTTTTATTGATTACTATGTTTTATTGATTAATAGTCAATATGGAAAACAAATCTCAAAACTTTAAAGCAAATAGTATCTATCTATCTATATATAGAGAGATAGATAGATCGACAGAGAGTGTTAATTAATTTTATATAGTGTTTGTGTTTGTCTGTGTATGTGTATGTTATGATTTTGTTTGTCAGTGATTTGTGTTGAGCCCAGCTGTACACTTTTGCTGGTCTTGGCAGGGCTTACTCGTGGAACAGAAGTTACCTGGCCTCACTCACATATCTGGTGGTGCTGATTATTGCATGGCATAATAGGAGTGACAGAGAATATACATTGATTAAACTAGTTTGGGCAAATTAAAAGGTTTGCTCCAGCCATGGATTGAAAAATTTAGTGCTAATATGATGGTTATTCTTTCTGAATTTATCTGAAAATTCAACACAATCTTCATTGAAATATTAGTAGGTTTTTATGGGTAGAAATTGACAATCTGATCCTAAAATTTATATTGAAATACAAAGATGTAAAAAAAGAAAAATGAATTCAAAAAAGGAGGACACGTTAGAAAACTTACACTTCTCATTTTCAAATTTGTTACACAACTACAATAATTAAGGATATATGGTACTGGTATAAAGGTAGGCATATATAGATCCATGGCACAGAATAATCAAGACATAAATCATTGTATGTATGTTGATTATCAATTGATAAATTAGCAATTTGGTCAATTAACTATTGAAAAATTGCCATGGAACTTCAACTGGGAAAAGCTAGTCTTTTCAATGAATGATTATAAGATAATTGGATATCTACATTCAAAAGATTAATTTAGACCCTCACACTTTACACCACACTAAAAATTGACTTAAGATACACAAATGCTAAAATAGGTATATGAAAAAACATTAAATGTTACTTAGAGAATGGCAAATACAAACTATGATGAGATATCATGGCAACTCATTTGGAATGGTTATGATCAGGAAGATAAAATTTTTAAATGGATTTTTATAAATAATAAATGACAGTGGAATACATTACAATTCTTATTGCACATATATAGCACAATTTTTCATATCTCTGGTTGTATATAAAGTATGTTGACATCAACTCATGTGTTTATACATGTACTTTGGATAATGATGTCTATCACATTCCACCATCCTTGCTAATCCCCTGCCCATTCCCTTTCCCTCCCACCATTCTGCCCTATCTAGAATTCATCTATTCCTCCCATGCTCCCCCTCCCTACCCCACTATGAGTCAGCATCCTTATATCAGAGAAAACATTCAGCATTTGTTTTTGGGGGATTGGCTAACTTCACTTAGCATTATCTTCTCCAATGCCAACCATTTACCTGCAAATGCCATAATTTTATTCTCTTTTATTGCTGAGTAATATTCCATTGTGTATATACGTCACATTTTGCTGTGGAGGATGTGGAGAAAGGGGAACTCTTATATCCCATTGGTATGAATTACTTTAGAAAACAGTATGAAAGTTTCTATATATAAAAAAAAAAACTAAAATATATTTGCCATATGATCCAGTTATCTAACTTCTGGGAATGTATATACAAAGGAAACGAAATCAGAATATCAAAGAGAAACTGACACTTTCATGATTATTTGTATCATTATTCACAACCACCAAGATATGAAACCAACAGAGACATCCATCAGCAGATAAATGTGCAAAGAAAATATTATATATATATATATATATATATATATATATACACACACACACACACACACACACACAAACACACAATCTATTGCATGTATATATGTACGTGTATATATATATATATATATATATATATATATATATATATATATATATATTATAGATAATAGATTATTATTCAGCCTTAAAATAATTAAATCTAGTTATTTATGACAACATGTGATGGAACTGTGGGACCTCATATTGAGTGAAATAAGTCAGGCACAGAAAGACAAATACTGCATATTCTCAGTCTTTTATTGAAGCTAAAATCTTGATTTCATAGGAATGGTGAATAGAATGTCTATTGTTGCAAGAAAATAGAAAGAGTAGGGGAGAAAGGGATAGGGAGAGATTACATAATGGGAACCAAAATACATTTAGATAGGAATTAGTCCTAGTGTTCCATGGCACAGTAAGCTAATTGTTGTTTACAATGATTGATACTATATTTCAAAATAACTAGAAAAGAACACGGTGATGTTTTCCAACACACAGAAATGATAAATGTTTGAAGAGATGGAAATACTCTTTACCATGATTTGATCATTATATATTGTATACAAACAAGTATTATGGTACCATATCCCATAGATATGTACAATTATTATGTTCTAAATAAAATAAAAACAAGGAGATTCATCAGTATGTGTAATGATTATAAGCTTCTCATCAGTTAAAACCTCCAAATCCAGTATGATCTTCATGAGTTTTGGTCTCTATATCAGGATTTCTCAACCTTAATACTATTAACATTTGAATTGGATAATTCTTTTTTTTTATGAGGGCTGACCAGTACCTTGCAGGATGTTTAGCAGCATCCTTGGTCTCTCACCATTAAACCCCCTCAATCTATGATGACCAAAAATGACTATAAACACTGCTAAATGTCTCCCAAAGAGTGGTGGGCAAAGCCACTACATGCCCTCTTACTCACCTGCACTGAAAAACACTAGTCAAAGTTAAAAAAAAAAAATTCTTATAAGGACCAGAAAGGGAAAAAAATTGTAGAACATTTAGGAACTCTCAGAGCATCCTCAGACTGGTCTTTTCCTTCATTTTACTTATTGAAATTTGGAAATACAGATATCTAGAAGACTTTTAAGAAGCACTACCAAAAAAATCACTTAGAAATTAGAGTGGAAATAAAGCAAGAACAAAGGTCAGGCATTTAGTTTAGATGGATGATCTGTTAGGGTCCAGAAGATGCAAGCTGATTCAAAGGGAATTGAATATTAGTATCTTGAGAACACATCCCTCTCACTAGTGGCCAAAGTCACCTGCCTCCAGGGGGATTGTTCCTCCCATCAGGGAATTGTTAATGATTACTCCTTGATCCTGCTTTGCAGGGCAGACAATGGAAAATGAACAGAGTTACCTCAGTATTGCCCCATTACCACCTTTTTTGCCCCATGGGCTATATAGAAAAAGGGGACAAGAGAAGTAAGAAACCTAGAAACTACAAAAAAAACAAGATTTGCCCTCTCCTGAAGATAGCAGCTCTAGATCCCCTTTTTCCTCTCAGGAGAATTCTGTCTCTGTTCTATCCTTTAAATAAAACTTGCATGCTTGCCTCCCTGGTTTCTTGGGTGTTCAATCTTCAACATTCAGGGCAAATGGAACTTGGCCCTGATTGATTCTCATCTTCAGTATCATATTCAGTGAAACTACAACAAGAAACATAGGGGTAACACTCCAACACATTGATGTGAGCACTCATTTCCTTATTATAACCCCTAAAGCTCAAGAAATAAAACCAAAAATCAATAGGTTGGGTAGCATTATATTTTAAAAAATCTGCACAGCAAACTAAACAATTAAGAATATGAAGAGAGAACCTCATAATAGAAGAAAATATTTGCCAGCTACTCTTCCAATAGGGGATTAATAACCAGAATATATAAAGAACTCAAAAAACTTAAAACCAAACAAATATACAACTCTTAAATGGGCAAAGCATCTAAATAGACATTACTGAAAATGAGAAATACAAATGGCTAACATATATGTGAAAAAATGTTCAACATTCCTAAAATCAGGAAAATGCAAATAAAATCTACATTGAGATTCCATCTAACCCCAGTTAAAATGGCAGTCACCAAGAATACAAATAACAATAAATGCTGATAAGAATGTAGGGGAAAGGGTATACCTATACTTTGCTAGTTGGACTGTAGACTAGTACAACCACTCTGGAAAGCAGTTTGGAGATTTCTCAAAGAACTAGGAATGGAACCACCATATGACCCAGCTATCTCACTCTTTAATATTTATTCAAAATAACTAAAATCAGCATACTATAGTGATATATCTTTATAGCAGCCTGAGCCACAATAGCCAAGATACGGAACAAGCCTAAGTGCCTATGAATAGATGAATGGATAAAGAAAATGTGGTATTTATATGCAATGTAGTTCTACTTAGCCATAAATAAAAATGAAATTATGACATTGATATGCTCGAGTTCAGGACCCCCAAAAGACCACCAGAGACCAAGATCCATGTAAGCAGCAAAGAGGTGTTTATTGCGAGCTAGCTCGGTCCTCTGTGCACACAGCAACTGGTGACGCTGAGAGGCCCCCAAGCCCAGGGTTTGCAGCAGTTTTATACACTCTTTGGAGAGGGCAGGGACTTCACATACATCATAGCATCTCTTAGCAAATCATCACACACCGTGGGAAAATCATAAAACAACTCTAAAACACCATAAGCGTATCAAGTGGCGGGAAAGAATCTGGAAAGGATTATGGTTAGTTCAAGGGGTTGACACATTTAAAAATGATTGGTTTAAACTGTGAGGATGTCGCAAGGGGGGTATGTGCCAAGCTGCAGGGCTTCTGGTTTAGATATTGGTCATTGCACCTAGGTGGGGGATGTCTGGAATTTCAGATATTTCAACATCTGGCCTATGTTAGGCAATCACCATCTGTGGCTTTTCTAAGAATTGTTTCCACAGAGCTTTTCTGTGGTATTTTCCTGACTTTAGGACTGCAGTAGGTCAGGGGTTAAGTTTCAGAGCAAAATGAGGTCCCAAGTAAAATGAAGTTGCTTAGGTCTTTCAACATTTGCTGGTAAATGGATGGAACTGGAGACCACTTGGCTAAGGAAAATAAGCCAGACTCAGAAAGTCAAGGGTCAAATGTTTTATATACAGAAGCTAGAGGGGAAAAAATGAATTAGAAAAAGGGATCTTGCAAAAATAAAAGGGAGATCAGTAGTGTAGAAACAGAGTACAAATGGAGAGAGTGGAGGAGAGGGAAAGCCAAAAAACTAGGAAATGAATTTGACCAAATTATGCTAGGTGCATGTATGAGGGCACCACAATGCATTCCAAGTTCATATACACATATATACACACACACATACATATATGACTATAATACATCAATTAAAAAATATAAGGAAGATCAAAAAGGTAAACAATGGGTATCAGGGGAGGGAGTAGGGAAAGAAAAGGAATAGTATTGTGGCTGGAGAATGAAATGGATAAAACTATGTTATATGCATTTATGAATATGTCAAAATGAACCCCACTATTATGTATAACTATAATGCACTAATTACAAAAATAAAAATCATCCAGTGAGTGTTCTTTTTGTGCAACCAATGTGATCTGCTCTGTAGATTCTTTTCAAAATGTCTCTTTCATCTGCCTTAAAAAGGAAAATTAAAAATAATAATTTTGCCACACACTACAACATAGATGAACTTTAAGGATATTATGCTACATAAAATAATCCAGTCACAAAAAGAAATATAGTTTAATTATACTTATGTGGAGCATATAGAGTCTTCAAAACTATAGAAACAGAAAATGTGGGGGAGGAAAAAATGGGGTGTTGTTGATCAGTGCTTTTAGAATTTGAGTTTGCAAGATAAAAGCCATTTGAAATTGGTTGCATGACAATACCAATGAGATTAACAGTACTGTAAAGTTAGAAATGATTAAGAGGGGGCTAGGGCTGCAGCTCAGTGGTGGAGCCCTTGCCTAGCATGTGTAAAGCACGGGATTCGATTCTTAGCACCACATAATAATAAATAAAATAAAGGTGTTGTATCCATCTACAACTAAAAATAAATAAATAAATAAAAGAAATTATTAAGAGGACAAAATTTGCTGGGCTCAGTGGCGCATGTCTGTAATCCCAGCAGCCCAGGAGGTTGAGGTAGGAAGATAGTGAGTTCAAAGTTAGCCTCAGCAAAGGCCAAGTGCTAAGCAACTTAATCAGACCCTGTCTCTAAATAAAATACAAAATAGGGCTGGGGATGTGGCTCAGTGTTCAAGTGCCCCTGAGTTTAATCCCCAGTATCCCTCTCCCAAAAGAGGGCAAAATTTATGTTCCATGTTTTTATCCCCAGAAAACTATTAAGAAAACATGGTTTGTATAACATGGAGAGAAAATTCTGCTACTCTAACTGCTACTGGGGAACTGTAAAGTAATTCTAATGGATTTGTATAGTAAAAGTATTCAAAATTCTATTTTCATTGATGACTCAATTTTGAGTTCTCTCATTTAAACAAGTAAGTTGTGTGATAAAATTATATCATGCTATACTTCATAGACCAAAGTATTACGGGTTTAGATTTTACAATTTTCTATTCCAAGGTGTAGAATCTTTAGGTAATGAGTTTTTTTAAAAGTTATATATGTTGTGGAAGTAAGACAAATTTGTTTGCTATCTAAAGACTAATCAGCAGATTAGATTTTGCAAGTAGTAAACTATTTATATCATTTCTCCCTAGGTTTATCTCTCCTAAGTTCCTCTATTTTAGGATTTGCAGGAAACATAATTTGCTATCACATATCAGAATCCAGAAAGAGACTCTGAAACAAGGACTCATGTAAAATGATTTGCTAGAAAATATTTCAGGGAACATGTTAGGGAAGTGGAAAAGATGGACCAGTATGGGGAAAGACTTAAACAAGAGTATAATATTAAGCAAATCTCCATAGAGAGATAGAGATAATATTGACCACACTTGAGAGTTGACTACTCCATCATGGCATAGGGGAGCTGGGATATTTATATTCACCATATTAGTCAGTTATTTGTTAAACATCTTTTGGTAAGAAAGAGGACATTAACTTCTGGGCACTTCTGGCAGCTTATGGACAGTCATCAAAACAGAGCCACATAGGTGCTGATGGTTGGGAGTGAAAGCATATAAATACTTGGTATATCTAAAAATGGAAAAGGCCCCAAAGTATAAAAATAATACTAGAGGATATTCCCAAAGCACTAATAACTTCAGCCACTACATTCATGGTCTTTACTAAAATCATCGAGTTTTGATGGGTGGTAGTGATAATGTGCCTATCCCTAGTTAATCAGGTGCTAGATCACAATCAGTCTTATATTTATGAGAATAGTGTTTCCTTTTTCTTTGACCTAAGTATGGGAATGATGCCCTTATGGTTAAACAAGAAATGTACTGTAATCTAGAAATGTTGTTTTTCCCTGAAAAGGTATATCCTTCCTCTCTTGTGTTTCTACTTTTTCTTTCTTTTCTTTTCTTTTCTTTTTTTTTTTTTTTTTTGGTACCAGGAATTGAACCCAGGGATGCTTAACTACTGAGCCACATCTCTAGCCTTTTTTTCATTTTTTATTTTGAGACAGGGTCTCATTAAGTTGCTTAGGGCATTACTAAGTTGCTGAGGTGTTTCTACTTTTGATGCTGTCTCTTGAGGCTGTGGTTCTTGGAACCACTACAGCCACCAGAACACCATCAGTGAAAGATTGAAGAAGTGTAGGTATCAGAAAGCACTGTTGAATGCCAGATACAAACCAGAGACTGTCAATCTTAGGACTTCCCATCAAATAAACAGCAATGAATGTCAGTTTGCCTTAAGTCAGAATTTTTCAATTTAGAATATATGTGCTTCTGGCTCAGGCAAAAACTTCCCTACAACAGAAAAGGGTCTTCAACTCTGTAATCTTTCCTAACATGGATCTGCCTAACAAGGGCACACATATGATAGAGGTGCTGATTCTTCTTCTCTTTCACATTTTCTTCAGTCCTTGCAATAGAAGGAATACCTCCACTCAATCCCTAAACAGTGCCACAGGTGTTAAAACTTCTAAGATACCAAAGGGACAACTAGCTATAATCATATTGTTTGGGAGACATGATTGACTCAAATTACTAGGAAATTAATAATTTTATGAGGCAAGGGGTTTCCACTTCATTGCTTTCCAAGAAACTGAACGGAACTCTAATCAAGTTGTCAGCTAATACATCATGAAAATAATTTGATGGTAGATCATTAGGTTGCTTTTGCATATGACTACAAAGGGGTTCAAAGAATTAAATGGTGAAAAAACTTCTGTTTCTCTATTTTTTTCTAAGGAAGGTAGTCCATACCCCTATACAATTTTAAGATGAGAAAAAAAAAATCCATGTTCAACCATGGCTCATTCTAGTAGTAAGTAATATCTACTTAGGATTACAAACACTTGAAAAACAGAATTTGCATCATAATCTCATTATGAGTAGTTAACATAAGTGCTACAAATGGGAATTAGACAAATGTTAAGTTGAACCAAATAAAATTATCATGAGTTGACAAATATTGACCTTATTAAAATAGAGTTTTCATATGCTTCAATCCTTAAATTATGAATGTTCATGTGATGGAATGCTATGTGAGTATTAAAAATCACATTTAAAATATATATATATAATGCTCATGAGTAAAATGTTATGTTAAAAAGAAAAAAAGACTGGACTGGGGTTGTGGCTCAGTGGTAGAGTGCTTGCCTAGCACAGGTGAGGCACTGGGTTTGATCCTCTGCACAATAAATAAATAAATAAATGCATTTTAAAAAGAAAAGAAAAAAAGATAAAATTTCAATACACTTGCATTCATCTCTTCATAAACTGTGATCTGACTTTAGCCTTGCTATTCTTTTATTCATCTAGCTATAATAGCCTTCTCTGTCCTTACATTTCTTAAATTTTCAACACATATTGATATTGCTGACCAGTTACTTCTTGAAACCATTAGTCTTTTCTTTGCTCTTTTCTGACTTTTACCTGCATAAACCTTCCCAGGATTATGCTTTTCTTTCAAATTTTTAAAAGTTGTTTAATATGATTTTATCTTTCAGCCTTGTTCTACTCTCTTAATTCCTATTTTCTGAATAACTTTCCTCTACACAACTGGTCAAATCAAAGTGATGACAACTTCTATCTCTATGTATTTTCCATCATTTATATAACTTCTACTGTACAGATTTTTGTTTTGGATTGGTTTTGTTTTGTGAAAGGGAGCTAAAGGAAATGCATGTTTTTTGCCCTCCATCTTGAATAGAAAGGCTCTTGTAATAAAGAAAATAAGGTTTTTTTGGTTACCAGGGATTGAACTTAGGGGCATTCGACCATTGAGCCACATCCCCAGTCCTATTTTGTATTTTATTTAGATACAGGGTCTTATTGAGTTGCTTCATGCCTCACTTTTGCTGAGATTGGTTTTTCCCTCACAATCCTCCTGCCTCAGCCTCCTGAATCATTGGAATTAAAGGCATGTGCCATTGTGCCTGGCTGAAAAAAAATTTTCTTTTTATCTATAATTGTATATGTTAAAATACCATTATGTACCTTTGATTTATTTTACCCAGAATATACTAGCAAATAATGCTTTCTACTAATTAAAAAATAATCCATTTATTTGTGGCTCATAGTCTCAGAGGTCTCAGCACATAGACAGCTACCTCTATTCTTCTGGTTCAAAGGTGAGGTGGAACATAAAGAAAAAGAGCTGGTGACATGGAACTAGGAAGTAGAGAGAGAGACTAAGCTCATGTAACAAAATATAAACCCCAAAGGCATGCGCTCCAATGACCCACCTCTCTAGCCACATCCTACCTGCCTATACTTACCACCCAGTTAATCCCTCTCAGCAGACTAATGCCTCTCATAACCCAATCATTTTACCTCTAAATTTTCTTGTGTTGGGTCACACATGAGCTTTTGAGAGATATCCCATAGCTAAATAAGCACAAGAAGTCAAATCAAGTATCAATAAATGGGATGGCATCAAACTAAAAAGCTTCTTCACAGCAAAGGAAACAATCAAGAACATGAACAGAGAACCTACAAAACAGGAGGAAACTCTTTGCCACCTGCACCTCAGAGTATTAGTCTCCAGTACACATAACTCAAAAAACTTAACACCAAAATATCAAATAACCCAATCAATAAGTGCACAAAGGAACTGAACAGACACTTCAAAGAAGAAAAACCATCAGTCAACAAATATATAAAAACTTGTTCAACATCTTTAGCAATTAGAGAAATGCAAATTAAAACTACGCTGAAATTTTATCTCACTCTAGTCAGAATGGCAATTATCAAGAATGCAAGTAATGGGCTGGGGATGTGGCTCAAGCGGTAGTGCGCTCGCCTGGCATGCGTGCGGCTCGGGTTCGATCCTCAGCACCACATACAAACAAAGATGTTGTGTCTGCCGAAAACTAAAAAAATAAATAAGTATTAAAAAATTCTCTCTCTCATTCTTTCTTTAAAAAAAAGAATGCAAGTAATAATAAATGTTGGTGAGGATGTGCGGAAAAGGGTGCACTTATACATTGCTGGTGGGAATGCCAATTTGCGCAACCACTATGGAAAGCAGTACGGAGATTCCTCAGAAAATTTGGAATGCAACCACCATTTGACCCAGTTATCCCACTCCTCAGAATATACACAAAGGAATTAAAATCAGTATACTATAGTTACATGCCCACATCAATGTTTATAGCAACTCAATTCACAATAGCTAAACTATGGAACCAATGTAGATGTCCTTCAACAGATGAATGGATAAAGAAAATGCAGTATATATACATAATGGAATATTACTCAACCATAAAGAAGAATGAAATTATAGCATTTGCCAGTAAATGGATGAAACTGGAGACTATCATGCTTAGTGAAATGAGCTAGTTCCCCCCAAAAACAAAGTCTGAGTGTTCTCTCTGATATATGTATACTAACACACAATGGGAGTGGTGGTGGTGGTGGAAAGATTAGAAGTCCACTGGATTAGACAAAGGGGAATGAAGGAAATGGAGGGAGTATGGGAATAAGAAAGACAGTAGAATGAATCAGACATAAGTTTCCTATGTTCATGTATGAATACACAATCACTGTAATGCCACATCATGTATAACCACAAGAATGAGAAGTTATACTCCATGTGTATACAATATGTCAAAATACATTATAGTGTCATGTATATCTAAAAAGACTAAAAAATTAAAAATAAATAAAAATACAGCATAGAACCATTTTAACAAAAAAAGCATGCTGTTGGTATAAAAATAGACATGTAGAACAGTATAATAGAATAGAGGACCCAGGATTAAACCCACATATTTACAGTCAACTAATTCTTATCAAAGTAGCCATACATATGTGTTGGAGAAAGGAGAGCCTCTTCAACAAGTAATATTAGGAAAACTGGAAATCCACATGTAGAAGACTGAAACTGGTCTCTATCTCTCACCTTGTACTAAAGTAAATACAAAGTGAATCAAAAACTTTCAGATGTGAGAAGTTGAACCTAATAGAGAAAGACATTAAGGTACTGTTATAGACAATGATTTCAATAATAGGACTCCATTAGTTCAGAAAATAGCAAAATAAAAAAAATGACTAATGGGATTACATCAATTTAAAAAGCTTTTGCTTAACAAAAGAAATGATCAACAAAGTGGAGGGATGGTCTACACAATGGAAGAAAATATTTGCCAGGTATTCATCTGATAGAGGATCAATATTAAGAATTTATAAGGAATTTTAAAAAGTCAATACTAAAAGAACAAGTAGGTCAATCAATAAATGGGCAAATGAGTTAACAGTCACTTTTCAAAAGAATTATATATGAATAATAATTTCATGTGAAAAATATTCAACATCCTTAGCCATCAGAGAAATACAAATCAAAACTACACTGAGATTCTATCTCACCATTGTGAGAATGGATGTTATCAAATAAATGAAAAACAAAACATGCTCAAAGGAATTAAAGTCAGCCTATAATAAAGAAACTTGCATATACAAATTTATCATAGCATTATTCAGAATAGAGAAATTATGGAATCAGCCTATATGCCCATCAACAGATGAATGGATAAAGAATTCATGGTCTCTATGTGTCTGTGTGTGTGTGTGTGTATATATACATATATATCCTAAATAGATATGTTTCATTCTGCTGTCCAAACTCCTGAAACATGCAATGTTTCATTCTGCTGTCCAAACTCCTGAAACATGCATATAGAAATCAGTTGTTATTTTTTAGTCAAAGATTCTAAAACAAACAAAATGACTACACCGTGCAACATAAAAGACATTAATGGAAAAATAACTTTGTCTTCTCAAATATACTACAGTCTTTAGTTACATGAGTTATATGTAATGTTAATGCTATCACTTTTATAGGGTTCCTGCTCTTTTTCTATGTAATCTCCAGTCAACCTGCCATTCTGTACTTCTTTGAAAGATATTGCATCTTCTGGATAGCACTAACTATTGTACATAATCTTTCCTATTGCTTAAAAGTTTGAGATCTAGAATAAATCTCATAGTAATTCCTACAAGAAAATGAAAGTAGTGATGTTGAGCAACAATTAAAAGTGAACTGGAACAGAAGGCTTTTGATAATATTAATTTTATGTTTATGAACGTTTCACTCCTCTCTCCCCCTCCTTCCTTTTTTCTGTCCCTGTTCTTCCCTATAGAGTTCACAACATTGCCAGTTTTATTGCGGAAAGAGCTGGCAGTTCTTAAGTTTTCTTCTGAAAATCTTTCAGATTTTGATTTCTCTTATAAATCTGTCCTGTAGAAATGAGAGCAACTGAAGATCGGAAGGCAAAATGCATCAGGTGTTTTGTGTGAAGGCTCTTTCTACCCAGTGTCTCAGGCCTCAGCCTTTAAGCCAAGAGTTAAGTAGAGGCATTTTGGTGAATAGGAATATGAAAGAAAGAAAAATAGTATGATAATGCTGTTAATCTGAAATCAATATACTATTAGAACTCAGTATTGGGGGAAAATATGAAACTAAATTTAAGCCTGATTTTGTAAATGTATGTAAGTTCTTATGTTTATTTATATATGAAATATACCCATTCAGTTAAAAAACAAGAAAAATTACAGCAACATCTCCTTTTTCTATTTGATACTGAAAAGTCCTTTCATTACATATTACACTAGGTGTTTACATTTTGGGGTGTGTGTGTGTGTGTGTGTGTGTGTGTGTGTATCATGCTTTTCCTTTGCATATGTAGTAAAAAGTCTTAATTCAAAATATGGTTGAAATTGAAAATAATGAAAATATAGTTGAAATTGAAAATAATGAACATAATTCATTATTTCACAGATGTATTTGAAAACTTATTAGAATGACTAAATCCCAAAACGTTGACAACACCAGATGCTGGGAAGAATGTGGAGCAACAAGAACTATAGTTCGTTGCTTCCACTAGCTACACAAACTTGTACAGTCACTTTGGAAAACAGTTGGTAGTTTCTTTCAAGCTAAAAGTAAGTTTTGACACATGACCTAACAATCCTGGTCCTTAGTATTTATGCAAAGGAGATGAAAGCTTAACATCTACACAAAACCTACACAAGGGTGCTTATAGCAACTTTATTCATAATTGTCCAAATGTGGAGCTACACAGATATCCTTGAGGAATAGACCCTCCTAGGTGAATGAAAAGCAAACTGTGGTAAACCCAGACAACAGAACATTATTATGTGATTTAAAATGAACTGCATGCTTTGAAAAAAAATATCCATATTGCTCAGGACAGAAGTCAGTCTGAAAATGCTACACACTGTGTGCTTCCATTTACATGTCATACTGAAAATAACAGAGTGAGATGGGAATAATAGAGGAATAAACAGGTAGAGCACAGAGGATTTAGGGAGAATGAACCTATATTGTATGATACTGTAATTGTGAATATATGACATACATTTGTCAACAGCCTATAACTATATAACACACAGTGAAACCTAATGCAAGCTATGGACTTCAGTGGATGATAATGTAACAATATTGGCTCATTAATTGTAACAAACGTATTGCACTCATGCCAGATGTGAACAGTAGGGGACTCTGTGGGAGAGGAAATGGGTAGAAAGACGAGTATAGGAGAGCTCTCTGTACTTTCTGCTCAATTTTTCTTTAAATATAAAACTGCTCTAAAAATAAAATAATTAATTAACATACATTTGATAAGTTTGTAGGTATTAATGTTTGTAAGAGTTTCCAGTAATAAAATATTTCTCATGTAAGAGTTTTTTTTTTTTTTAAACTAGATACAGTTATATTTATGGGACATTAACAATCCAATAAATGTACAGAGACAAAGTTTAAAAATGTATCTACTAAAATGTTAGTAGTTTTGTGTCTGGGCTATAAGTTATTTTAATTTTCTTGCTTACATTATTTTTATATCTTCAAAATGAAACAGGATCAAGTATATGTTTTAATATTTTGTTATGCCACATTATGGCATTAGAACATAAATAATATGTAAAGAAATAAAGATTTGTAAATATCCTTCTAACTTCTTGCTCTTATGACTTCCTTCCAAGGGAATCATTTTCAAAAATATATTTTTGCATCCATATTTTCTTCATGCACATAATATAACATAAGTGAGACCATACATACTCTTCAGATATTTGATTTAACATCTCTTTCTGTCAAATAATTTTCCTGTATTTATCTTATTCTTGATAGTAGCTGCATACCATTTTGTATTATGATTGCACATGAAAACTTCCTTAGTGATACATGTTTACTTTGTTTCAACATTTAAATCAATGCAAACTATAATGCAATACATATTTTAATGCAATACTTATAATGCAATGCATAATTTCAAGTTTTACATAAATATTCCTACAGAATCGATTATTAGTTATGTGCTTGCAGTGTCATTCCATTATTATTTCAAAATTTTGCTATATCTTGCCAAAATCATTTCCCCAAATGTTTCAGCAGTGTTTACTCTGATCAACTTGATGTAAGAAAACCAGATTCTCTATTTCTTCACACCATGTGGAATGATCAGATTTTAAATCTATGTTGAGCTGAGGGTCAAAATAATCTTGCTTTTGTATTAATCTATATTTGATATTTGAAAATCTCAAGGTTTATTCAAGGTGTATAACCTGATGATTTAGTATATTGTACACATTTTGTAATGATTATCACAGTCACATTTAGACATTTATCAGAAGTCATGAATAATTAGAACCACTGAACTTATTCTTTATGACTGAAAGTATATATATATTTGACAGAAAACATCTCCCCACTATTCAACTACATCTCACCCCACTGTGCCTGGTAACCACCTTTCTAATATCTACTTCCGAGTTCAACTTTTTTAGATTTCACATGCATATAAGATCATATAGTATTTGTCTTTCTGTATTTGGCTTATTTAAATTAGCATTACATCATCCAAGCTTCATGTTGTTACAAATGTCAAGACTTCCTTATTTTTATGGTTGAATAATATTTCATTGTATACATGCATCATATTTCTTTTTTCTGTTCATCGGTTGATAGACACTTAGGTTATTTCCAACTTTTGGCTATTGTGGACAAAGCTGCAATAATATGGGAGTGCAGATAGCTCTTCAATATACTGATTATAAAGTTTGGGATATATACAAAAATAAATGGTATTACTAGATCATATTCTAGTTCTATTCTAATTTTTTGAGGAACTACCATATTGATTTCATTACATTCCCACCAACAGTCTGGAAGTGTTCCCTTTTTCCACACCCTTGCCAACATTTGTTACTTCTTGCATTTTTATTAGAGGCATTCTAACATGTTGCGATGATATCTTATGTTGTTTTTAATTTGAAATTTTATGATTATTAGTGAAGCTGAATTTCTTTTCAGATGCCTGATGTGTGTTTTTGTGTCTTCTTTGGAAAAATGTCTATTCATGTCCTTGAACCATTTTTAATTCAAGTTAGAGCAGAAAAGAGAGATCAGAAATCAATTCACATACATATGATTGATCAGATTTTTATAGTAATGCCAAGAATACATAATAAAGAGATGAATATCTCTTTAATAAGTAATATTTGTAAAGTTGCATTTCCACATGCAGAAGAATGAAATTGTATCCTTATCTTATATCCCCCCACACACACAAATTAAAATGGATTAAAGACCTTAATGTAAGGTCTGAAATTATAGAACTCTCAGAGGAAAACATAGGGAGAAAAGAAAGATTCTTAACATTGGTCTTGGCAGTGATTTTCTGAATATGACGTGAAAAACATAAGCAACAAAAACAAGTAAGTGTGGCTACATCAAGCTAAGTATCTTTCCTTGTTGATTTAAAGTTTTAAGAATGTTGTAGTAATGACCATTTGTCTTTTATATAATTTTCAAATATATTTATATGTTGCAAATATTTTTCCATTCATTTCTTGAAATTTTATTTCATGAATTTTTCATTTTGTTTTACACTATGATATTATTTTCAGAAAGTTGAATTTGTTCAGTTTCATAAAAAGTTTCTTATGTCCCATGATTCTCTCATCCTATCTCTTTCTCTCTCAGTTTTGACTTTCTTCAGGAGAATGAGTATTCAAAAAATATGATAAAATACTCTGTGCTATAATAATCTTCATACTTTTGTTCTTTATATTTAAATACTTAATCAACTACAGTAAAGGTGGGGGAAAAGAGAAGTTCACTAGATTAGACTAAGGGGAAAGAAAAAAAGAAAGGGTGATATGACTAGGAATAACAGTAGAGTAAAATTAACATAATTTTCCTGTGTAAATATATGAATGTACCTCAATGGAGTAAAAATTAACATAATTTTTTGTGTAAATATATGAATATACCACAGTGAATCTCACCCACAAGAATTGGGTCCTAATTAGAATAAGATTATATAATTTTATCAAAATGGATTCTACTGTCATGTATAATGAAGAAGAACAAATAAAAATAAATGAATACCTAACTAATAAAAAACAGCCTGGTATAGAAAATAAGTTAGGGCTATTATTGATTTTTAATAATTCAGTTAAATGATAATTTTCCTTAAAAATCATTTAACCTTTTTTAGTATGATATTTCCTATTTGAAATGTATCTTCAGCATAAATTAAGTTCATATACATTCATATAAACAACCACACACACACATCTTTTTCTAGCTTCTCTCTTCTGCCTTATCAACTTTTGTTCCTTCCTTCACTAATTACACTTTGTTTCAATTATTATGATTTTATAAGATCTTTTAAAATAAGGTTAGTTCTCTTTATTATTTTAAAAAGTCTTTCATGTCACTTCTCATTTCATTTCCCTATTTCCACATGCATTTTAGATTAAGCTTGTTGAGATTCTTTAAGAGAATAATTATGAAGATTTAAAAATGCAGATTACATTAAAACATAGGCAAATTTAGAAAGAATGCATATCTATAAAATTAATAAATTTTATCACACCAGTTATAAATTTCAACACTATAGACAAAAATAGAAAAGATAAAACCAACATGTTTATTTACTTAAATTGCAAATTATTACTTCCTCTCATAGTCACTGAAGCACAAAGCAACGGGAATGTTTTAGGGTAAGCTTTTTTCAGGACTGATCTTATTACAGGTTAATAAAAAACAAAAATGGATGGGTACAGTGGCACATACCTATAATCCCAGCAAATCAGGGGCCGAGACTGTTGATTTTGAATATAGCACTCTTGGATCTTGAATGTAGCCTGGATATGTAAGTGATTTTAAGTCCTCCTATTTTGAATCTCCTTAATTTCCATTTCTCAAAGCTTTCTTTCATTCTCTATCAAATACAAGATACATATTTTCTTGTATTTTTAACAAAAAATTTTGAGATAATTTTAGAGTCACATATATTTGTAAGAAATAATATAGAAAGAACCTGTGCACACAGCACCAAAGTCCCTCAAATGAAAACATCTTGCAAAACAATCACACTATATACAACCAGGTAGTTGACACTGATAAAACATATTGATTTTGTTCACATTTCCCCAGTTTCATTTCTACTTGTTTGTATTATTTCTACTTGTGTGTGTATTCCCTTTTTGCTTCCTTGTGATTTAATTAAGTATTGCACATTAAGCATATGAGTATTTTACCTTAATTACAGAATCACAATTTGTTTCACAGTTTTGCTGTGGATGTGATGTACTGTATTGCCCAGCATGGTTTTAACAGAGTTTAAATGCATTTAATATGTATTAATAATATTAATGTGTTATGGAAATTAAAATGCAGACTGTGAATTTGTGACAAGTGAACTCAATTGGATGAAGAAAGATATTTCTATCTGTAAGAAAGAAGTTAGTTTCTCATCTGTTGATTTTAATTTATTAGTATGCAGTCTAGGTGATCAGCTTTCCAAATGAGTTTTTGCTTTCATATTATTCCAGTGAGACATTTATAATTAATGATACAGGAAAATTACATGTGGGCAATACTTGGTCAATCTTTGTCAATGGAAAACAAAAGCATAAATCTAGCACTAGATGGAAAAAAAAAACAACACAAGATTCCTTTAGAATAAATAGGTTAAATGTTGATTAATTTATTTACTACTACAATTTTCTTTGATGAAACTCTTATTTGTTTTTTGTGCCTATATTTGTTTAAATTCATAGTCTCATCTTGTCATACTATTATTCATTTGTATACTGTCATTTGTGCTTTAAAATGAAGCAATTGCTTAAAAGGACAAGCTCTAATTACTCTATTTTGAAGTCATTCTTTGGATTTTACTTTTCTTAATTATACTTGGTTCATCATGTTAGGGAAGGGTGTTTAGATTCAAAAACGTGTATACAGCATTCAGAGATGATTCTCTTCAATACTAAATGGAAGTTGGAAAGATACAAAGGCCATAACTAGACAAAACATGTTCTTCTTTCAATGCTGTATCTTTTATTGTTTACTGTTAGCATCATCATCATCTGGCTGGACCATATGGAATGCTTGGATAATCTCAAATCATGGCATATTTCTAGACACAATTTATTCTGATTTTTAGCAGCTATTTGACAAAAGAGGGTAGAAACAGAAAATAATATAGATAGATGGGCTGGCATAGTTGCTGTTTGCGTCAGCTTTTTCGCTGCTGTGACTAAAAGACACAACCAGAACAAATATAGAGGAGGAAAATTTATTTAAGGGCTCATGGTTTCACGTGTCTCAGTCCATGGACAGCACACTCCATTTATCTGAGCTCAAGGTGAGGCAGGACAACATGGCAGAAGTATGTGGGAAAGGGAAGCAGCTTACATGATGATCAGGAAGCAGAGAGAGTCCACTATCCAGATAAAAACTACATACCCATATCCATGCCCCCAATGACCCACCTCCTCTAGCCACATCCCACCTGCCTCTAGTTACCACTCAGTTAACACCATCAGGGATTAATTAGGTTAATGCTATACCAAATAATTTCTCCTCCAAACCTTCTTGCATCCATCCTCTCACACATGAGCTTTGGGGAGTACCACATCAAAACCATAACAGTTGCTAAGCTAAAAGAAAAACAGAGAACTATAGGTTGTGTAGGACTCAGGATATCTTTCCTGAAGTGACTTTTTTTAACCCAAAAAACTGACAATTTTTGCTATTGTTAAATTTAGAAGATAACCAGAAGAGAAACAATTACTTTTCGTTCTTGTCATTATTTTGCTCATCACAAAATCTAATGTAGAGCAAAATGAAAGAGGGAACCATAAATAAATTTATGATCAGCATTTCCTGGGGCATAGCTTTCTATCCAGAATTATGCTAAGTCACAAACATTTTCACACCATCATAACTTAGTATTAATTACTATTAACTTGGTAGAAAAACTTTAAACATTATTAACTTTAGTTCTCACATCTATAAATGAGAGGATAATAGTAATATATATTTTGTATAAGTTGCAATATAAAGATGATTCTATTAGATGGAGATGGAGAAAATAATCCTAGGTAAAGGGAAGAATTTCAAATGTGTTTAAGTACAAATACACATACTAAATATGATATAATACATATCCAGAGTAAGGTAATTACTATAAAATTATCATGATAAATAATTTGATGTTAGAAAATGAGGGCTTCAAAAACTGAAAATTCTTTACAGAATTATCATTATCAAGAACAGTTTGAAAATATCCTTTTCCTATTGAGTATGCTCTTTGTGACTTCTTCCTAGATTATGTAATGTAACCTTATGTTCACTTTTCTCTTACTGGTCCTTTCTGTGAAAATCCCTAATGTATTTTACACAATGAAGATTTTTAGATATGCTTTTTTAGAATTCTTATGTATCAGGAATTAGCACAAAGGCAAATGTGTTTAGTTGTAAAACTCAAGTTGGGCAAATACATGACTAGGTATAATGCTAAGTGAGGCACAACAATATCAGCAGAGTGTTCCTTTGACCAAATTATAGGGTGAAATAGAGGGTTTGGTGTCTAGGTGCAGTTCTATAACCTTTCTGTAAGGACTAAACTTCCAGAGAAGGGGTTCTCTCTTCTGTAATGCCTTAATTATCTTCTTCTGTAGGTCATATCCGAAAGTCAAATGTACTATTGCTGACCAAGTTTTTAGTGATAAATAACAGGACTATAATAGACATCTAATCATGATTAGGTTAGAGGCTATAATAATGGAAATATATTTAATTCTTTAGAAACCTGTCAGCAGAAAGCAGCAGGAAAAAATATAAATGCCTCCTTCAAGTGGCCTATGAGTAGCATTTCTCTTGGAGTAAACCATTGATCCAAGTAAATGTTGAGTACTAGAGAGTGAAAATACACTGGTTTCCTCTTCCCACATATACATACAAGATTACAAATACTAAGAAAGAAGGGAATACAGAACTGGAATATCCCCATTTGCTTATAATAATAAACTTGGACTTTTAAGAGATGGAACAAGAGATAAGACTCTCAGAATAAAGATAGATCTTCATTGACCATAGCTGTGATGAGACAGAAGTCTTGACTATAGTGACTCCATTTTGCTCAGAAACTCCATTTTGAAACAGCCATGCCAACTAGAAAGGTCATGACTGGGGCAGTTGTTTTTCCTTTTGTTATGGAAACCCTCAAGAACAGGGGACTATCTAAGTGTAATCTCCTGTTTCTGTAACTGGAGTAACTGTGCTTATTTTGATTGACTAAGCCTCCTGCCGCCTGACTGCAATCTCCAACTTCTGTAACTTGGCTTGCTTGCATTGGCTAACTGCCCCCCGAATATCCCTTTTGTGTTTTTTTTTTTTTTTTTGGTTTAAACATGAGACCAAACTGAAGGGGCTGGGTCACTCTGACCATCTCGCTTTTAGAGAATGTCTGCCGCTGGACAACAATAAAGGCTTTATAGGCACAGGAGTTTTGGGAAAACTCTCATAACCAAACCAAAGTAGTTGGTGACAAAATTGTCCTTGCCTTCAAGAAATGTACAACCTAATGGAAGATGGGACCACTAATTCAATTAACAAATGAAGTGAACATAAAGTTTTCAAAATAAAATTAGTCTTGTTAGGTAGTGGGGAGTTCTATGAAGTCATATTAGTTAGATGCAATAGATATGAATAGATATTGTTCCTAAATTAAAGTGACATTAATAATTCCAGAGACATTAATGAACAAGGGAAAATTGTGGCAGCTGCAGTAAAACAGGCTTTAGATGCCAGAGACATTAATGAACAAGGGCAAATTGTGGCAGCTGCAGTAAAACAGGCTTTAGATTCCAGGCCAAGAACATGCTACAATTGTGAACAAACAGGACATTTTAAAAGGAATTGCCCCATAGGAGGAGGGTTTAACAAAACTAGGTATCAAAGGAGTAGAATACCGGGTATTTGCCCACGATGCCGTAGAGGGAGACATTGGGCTAATGAATGCCGTTCTCAAACCACCATAGAGGGTACTCCATTATCAAAAAACGAACAAGGACCAAGTGTTTATCCACGATATCGTGGAGAAAGGCATTGGGCTCCATTGCCAAAAAATGGACAGGGGGGCCCAATGCTCCGGGGCCCAAAACCACAAATATACGGAGCACTGGAAGAACCCAGCAACCCCATCAGGGTAGTGCCCAGGACACATTGTCCATCAGATCCCTCATCAGACAAACCAGAGGGAGCGCAGGGTTGGACATCTGCGCCTCCGCCAGATCAGTACTAACTCCAGAGATGGGAGTTCAAATCATTCCCACAGGGGTGAAAGGACCTCTTCCCAAAGGAACAGTAGGCTTATTATTGGGACGCAGCTCTTCTACTCTAAAAGGACTTATGATAAGTCCTGGGGTAATTGATCCCGATTATGAAGGTGAAATAAAAATTATAGCCAGTTCTCCAAATGGTATATCAGTAATTTCACCAGGAGATAGAATAGCACAGTTACTAATAATACCAAGCCTACATGATAAATTTTCCAGTCGTGCTATAGAAAGAGGTTCCAAGGGATTAGGCTCCACAGGTGTAGATTGGGCTATGCTGTCTTTAAATTTAGATTCTCGCCCCATGCTAAAACTAAATATTCAAGGACATGAATTTAATGGGCTACTGGATACAGGTGCAGACCTTAGCATCATCTCTCGTCAAGAATGGCCAAAACATTGGCCATTACAACAAGCCACTCAAACGCTTCGAGGCCTAGGAGTGGCGACTAATCCCCATAGAAGTGCAATGGTATTAGGTTGGAAGGATCCTGAAGGATGTGAAGGAACTATACAGCCATATGTATTGGATTATCTTCCTATAAATTTATGGGGACGAGATGTCCTAGATCAATTAGGTTTGACATTAACAAATAACATCAACCAAAATGCACCCACTATTATGACTAGACAAGGTTTTAGGAAAGGAAAAAGATTAGGAAAACAAGAACAAGGTATAGCAGCACCAATACAAATAGATCAAGTAACAGACAGACATGGGTTGGATTTTCAGAAAGGGCCACTGAGACAATAAAAATTACTTGGAAATCAGAAAGACCAGTATGGGTTCCTCAGTGGCCCCTGACTAAAGAAAAGATACTAGTAGCCCATGATCTGGTCAAACAACAATTAGCAGAAGGACATATACAACCTTCTGTATCTCCCCATAATACTCCCATTTTTGTCATCAAAAAGAAATCTGGTAAATGGAGATTATTGCAAGATTTAAGAGCCATTAATAATGAGATGGTTATTATGGGACCTGCTCAATCAGGGATTCCTCAATTGTCTGCTTTGCCAAAAACTTGGTATGTTTTAGTTATAGATATTAAAGATTGTTTTTTTTCAATTCCAATTCATCCTGAGGATAGTCCACGTTTTGCATTTACTATCCCTGCACTGAATCATGAAGGTCCTGATCAGAGATATGAATGGAAAGTACTCCCTCAAGGGATGGCTAACAGCCCAACTATGTGTCAAATTTATGTTAACAAAGCAATCCAGCCACTTAGAAATCAAAATCCTGAACTACAAATATTTCACTATATGGATGATGTATTATTAGCACACAAAGCTAAAAACACATTGCTAGACTGTTATGCCACACTTACAAACTTATTAAAAAATTATAATCTAGAGATAGCAATAGATAAAGTACAATTAAATTTTCCAATTAATTATTTAGGAGTTCTATTATCCTCAACCATGGTCCGTCCACCAAAAATTCAAATACGAGTAGATCAACTCAAATCACTTAATGACTTTCAAAAGTTATTAGGAGACATAAATTGGATAAGGCCTTATCTAGGTATACCAACAGGAGAGTTGGGACCTTTATTTGATATCCTAAAAGGTCCATCAGATCCAAATTCACCCCGAATGTTAACGCCTGAAGCAAGAAAGGCATTAAAAATCATTGAAACATATATGGAAAATATGCATTTGGATAGAATTGATATAAGTTTGCCTTTATTATTTATTGTACTACCAACAAAAAATATTCCTACAGGAGTATTTTGGCAAGAAGGCCCATTATTATGGATACATTTATCTTATTCTCCTAACACTATTCTTACTAGGTATCCTGAGGCTGTAGGACAATTAATACTCAAAGGAATAAAAGCAGCAAAGGGAGTGTTTGGAATTTCTCCCAATAAAATTATTACTCCATATACTATGAATCAAATTGATGAGTTAGCTAATGAGTTAAATACTTGGGCAATAATCATGTGCAAATCTAATGTTTCATTTGATAACCACTTACCATCTAATCCTTTATTGTCTTTTTGGTCATCGCATCCTGTAATTTTTCCAAAAATGACAAGAAAAACACCTATCGGGAATGCTCCAAATATATTCACTGATGGATCAAATAACGGTACAGCAGCAATAGTTACACCTGATCAAACTTTTACATTTTTAGTACCCAAACAATCAGCTCAAAAGGTAGAGCTTAAGGCAGTATTACAGGCTTTTGTGATGTTTAAAAATTCTGTATTTAATTTATTTTCCGATAGTCAGTATATAGTTAATGCTATAGTATCCCTTGAAGATGCTGGTAGGATTTCCCCTTCCTCTACTATTTTCTTTTTGCTTTCCACTATACAAAGTCTAATCTGGGACAGAAAAGATCCATTCTTTATAGGACATATCAGGGCACATACAGGATTGCCTGGAGCCCTTAGTTTGGGCAATGATTTAGCAGATAAAACTACACATGACATACATATTTTCTCTACACTAGAAGAAGCTATAAATTTTCATAAAAAGTTCCATGTCAATGCTAATACTTTACAAAAGCGTTTTAAAATAACTAAGGAACAAGCTAGACAAATAATAAAACAATGTCAAAATTGTGTGACCTTTTTACCACAAGTTAATCTTGGAGTCAATCCTAGAGGATTGATACCTAACCATATTTGGCAGATGGACGTCACACACTTGCCAGAATTTGGAAAATTAAAATATTTGCATGTTACAGTTGATACTTCTTCTGGATTTTTGATGGGCTCCCTTCATGCCGGAGAAAAAACTAAAGATGTTATAGCTCATTGCTTACAAAATTTTGCCACTGTGGGCGTTCCAAAACAGTTAAAAACAGATAATGCCCCTGGTTATACTTCTACCTCTTTTAAACAATTTTGCTCATCATTTGGCATTACTCATATAACAGGAATCCCATACAATCCACAGGGACAAGGCATAGTTGAAAGAGCTCATCAAACTATTAAAATGTACTTATTAAAGCAAAAAGAAGGAATTGGAAAGGGGTATATATTCCCCAAAGATAAACTTAAAATAACCCTTTTTACTCTAAACTTTTTAAATTTGGATTCATCAGGGCTTAGTGCTGCGGAAAGGCATATGTATCCAAAAAATGTACATAAGCCCAAGGTACTTTGGAAGGATATTCTAACAGGACAATGGAAAGGTCCTGACCCAGTAATTGTCTGGAGTCGGGGGTCTGTTTGTGTGTTTCCACAGGGAGAACAGCAGCCGATTTGGATTCCAGAGAGATTAACTAAGGTCCTGACCCAGTGATTGCCTGGAGTCGGGGGTCTGTTTATATGTTTCCACAGGGAGAACAGCAGCTGATTTGGATTCCAGACAGATTAACTAAAGCGATTTCTACAGACCAAAAAGAAGATGTGATATCCAGAATTCCAGTTTGGTTATTCTTACATCTGCGACAGAACCAGAATACTTTTTTCAATATCTATTTTATTTTGCCCTTTCCCATATTTTTTTTTGAGCTCATACAGACCTAGGTTAATGTTTTGCTGATCAGTTCTATTTTTTGACTATAGAGTTTTTAAACATTGCAATGGAGATTTCACCTGTAAAAAGTTATAAGGCCTTTACTATTATGTTATGTGTCGTATGTATTATGTGTGCACACTTGTGTTTTGTGTTTGAATGTACGTATGTCCATATGTCATATATGATGAGCGCTCATGAAAAAATGGATCCAAATAATTTCTTTTTTTTTATTCACGTGATTTAAATGGTTTAATTTAAATTGGGTAAACAGCTGTTGAAGATTGTTTTAAAATGTGAACAAAAAAGGAGGTTAACAGATCTGTTTGTTTACTTTCACCTTTCCTTTTCATTATATTTAATAATTCTCTTAAAGATAATGTAAATTGTTAAGAAAATTGTTTTCTTTTAATGCCTTCTGGAACGTTACATAATTTTTTCTTTAGCCATTATTGCCAAAATTCCTATCTTCATCCCAGTGCCGGTGAAGACAATGTAAATTGTTAAGAAAATTGTTTTCTTTTAGTGCCTTCTGGAATGTTACATAATTTTTTCTTTAGCCATTATTGCCAGAATTCCTATCTTCAGTGAAGACAATGTAAATTTTTAAGAAAATTGTTTTCTTTTAGTGTCTTCTGGAATGTTATATAATGTTATATAATTTTTCTTTAGCCATTATTGTCAGAATTCCTATCTTCATCCCAGTGCATGAAGACAAAGATAAAACCAATCTACAGCTTCTGCAATAGCCATCACTGAACTGCTTGCAGAACTTGCCTGGACTATGTATCACTTATATGCATTGTGAACTCACTTGTATGCATTGTGAACTATCTGTTGGTGCATCAACTTCTGGTAGTGTTGGGGTATTTATGCTGATGGTGTCATCGGTGGTACAATTTTTCCAAAAGGAGCCATCAGCTGGCTTGGTGTATCTTCCTCCCTTCTGTTTGTCATGATCGTTCAGCTAAAATTTGGGGGCCAACAGAGGTGAGGCAAAGAACCTCACCCCCCCGCTGGTACGAAGACCTCTACACAGGTGTGGCTGTATACTGGACTGGTAGTCAATGACGGGTAAGATCCAATTACTATGGTACCAACCTAAGACAGGAGGCTGACGCCTTGAGGTCAGCTCATCCAATAACGGGTAAGGACCATATGTACTATTGGACAACCTAAGGCAGACACGGTCCCTAAGCCACATGCTTCTTGTTTAAACAGAGAGGGGGAGATGTTGAGAGCCACAGCCGAAGAGGCTCCAGCAAACTTTCAGACTGCCAGCTGATGATTGGCTCACAGCGGCCCCAGCAACACCTAGCTGATTGGCTCCTCTGTGGAGATGCTCATTGAGCTGTTTCCCTGCCCTTTCAGACTACCAGCTGATGATTGGCTCACAGCGGCCCCAGGAACAACTAGCTGATTGGCTCCTCTGCGGTGATGCTCATTGGGCTGTTTCCCTGCCCTTTCAGACCACGGAGCTGCTCATTGGGGGACTTTTTTGGCTCCGCCCATGCGACCCAGCCAATCGGCCTCAAGAGCAGGAGGATTGTGGGAGAAAGAGGTTGTTGGGGTGTGTGGCGTGTGGGAAGCCGGTGGTGGCAGTTGGGCTCTGAGGGTTTTTTCCTGAGGAGCTGTTTTGTTTATCTTGTGTGGTTCTAAAAATAAAGTTAGTTTCTTTTGACAAGTGGCTCCTGAATTGTGCCCAGCCAGACTGCGGCAATGAGGAAACCACTTGCTATATTATAGGCATAAGTTTCCAATTCTTTTTTTTTTTTTTAACAGAAAGAAGGATCTTAACTAGATCAAAAGTAGTAAAAGTCATGTAGCTTTTTTCCCTCCTTCTCTATAGGAACTTTCTGAACAAGTTAGGGTCTTATTAGAATCTAGAAAAGGGCCCAATATTTTAAGGTATTTTAAAGTTTTGACATAAAAGAATTTCTCTAATAATTGGGGTGAACTCACACTGATAATCCTAGTGCTTCTGTCCAAGAAAATCATTGTAAACTTTAGGATTTCTTAGTTCTTCAACTAAACTCGGAGTCAGCAGGGATGCATCTTAATCCAAGAAGAAAAACCCAAATTAGTGCAGAAGTATCATTGAAAAATATTTCTGGCCTCGGAGTCTTCATATTTCAGAAAGACTGTTTCTCCACATTGAATCCCATAACTCTGAATTGGTATATTTAATCTATTTTACTATAATATTCTTTAGTTCAGAGCAAAATTATTTCATCTTTTACCTATCCTGCATCCTATAACTTTGCTTTTCACCTTGGGTCAGCCTGTTGCCACATCCCCCACCCTTCTGTTAGATTGTCTATTTTAGCTTAGCTAGGACCAGGTTTTGTAACAAAGGTTTTATAAGGGACAAGTGATGGAGGTCTGGCTGTAAGAAATATTAGCCAAGCATATAAGGTGCACCTTTATTAGACATCATCATGCTTGACTACATTTTTCTTTCTCCCTTTCTTAAATTCTTCATCTATTTTCTTAAACTAATATTTATTAAATGTCTATGAGTGCCACGTGTGGAGCTATAACAGAGAAAATGATTTATTTCCTCATGAAAGCCATATTCATATGGCAAAACAATTTCACATAGCTAAGCCCAAGGGGTAAACATTCATTGTAAATAATTATACAAAATACCAGGAAACAAATGCTGAAAATGGTGAGCATTCACTCTCTACACAGAAATGGTGAAATAAATAAATTCGGTAGTCACAGAAAACCAAATATTAAACACATAGTACAGCATGCAGCTCCAATTCTAAATAAGCCTTCTGCCTGATAGATCATGTGGCCTGTTTCTCAGCTCTGGAAGATATGGCCAATTAAAAAGTAATATTCTTTATATCAATGATAATAAAATGTCAAGACTTTACTGAGAATTGCTTTCTCAGCAACTTTGTAGAGTAATAAATCATCATTACTCATCACCCAACACCATTCAAGAACACTAGTAAGCTTTCTGAGAGCTCTGTGACAATTTTCCCCTATATAATTAACCCTCATTAAAAGGCTGCAGTTTTTTCAGAAGGATGAGCAATGACATAAATGCAGCTGAGAACAGCTGTGACACAGGTGTTTGATGTTTGCTTTGTCAGGAGTAGTTCATCACTCATGAAGTGACTCAATCATTTTATTTTTTTTTACTTTACTCATTTTGCTACATTATATAGAGAAATACCCTTACACGTATCATTTTTTAGTTATTAGAAATAATATTATCAAAGTTATAGACATTTTCCATTGTGATTATAAAATCTGTTTTAATGTTTTAAGAAATCATGTTTTACATTATAATGTAAAGTACCCCTAATAGGACACAACAAAGAATTAAGAGTTTTCTTGACAGGATTCCCAGTGATCAAACTGGGACAATTTGAATGCCAAAAATAATAATAATGAACATAAAAAAGAATTCCTGAGTCCATAGTAGTAATACTTTAAAAAAGAGAGATAAGAGAAAGTTCTTTAATGCAGAAAAACACTAGCTAATAAATTTGAATGTAACAATAAAAGTGGAAAATCACTAATGACCTTTACAATCACTACTTCAATTATTGGTTTAGGCAAAAATCATTTATACATGCTAAGAACATTATGTGAAACATTGAAGGAGGACAATATATTAATGTGTTCTCAGTATGAAGTCACAAATTGCTTAATAATTACAATGGGAAAATATTTCTGTAAGGAAGGGAGTTTAAAAATGTCATTCTGAACTCAGTCTTCAAACTTAGCAGGACCATAAAGAGACAAAGTGACTGTGTGTGCTTTCTCATATACTATAATGAAAAATACACATATCGCTTGTGTAAAATTTTTATAAAATAATGTTGACACGAATCTAATCATGAGTAAACATTTAGATAAATTAGAATGCATGGCATTCTACAAGATAACTGAACTGAACACTTTAAAGTACCACAAAGAAATAATGGTGAGAATTTTTAGATCAAAGAAAGTTAAAGGGATCAGGTGCCATAGAGCATACCTGCAATCCCAGCAAATTCGAGATCACCTCTCACGCATGGTGAGACCCTGTCTCAAAACAAAAAAATAAAATTAAAAAGGATGGGGATGTAGCTTGGTGGTACAGTGTCCCTGGGTACATAAACAGTAAAACACATACACACAACAAACAAATAAAACAATATTAAAGGGATATGATAGCTAAATGCAGTAAATGATCTTGGATTTGACCCTGGATCAGAAAAAAGTCTGTCAAGGCACTTTTGGGGAAATCCAAATCTGTTGATTATAACTATTGTATGACTATAGAGCTTCTTGGATATAATAATAGTATGAGGGTTATGTAGGAGGATATTATTCTTATATTATAGTGTATTGATGAATGTACCATCAACATGTGTACACTTGAATTTCAAATATTTCAGCAAAGACAATGCTATACATACAGCCTAAGTATGAGTCCAGCAAATGTTTTAAAATACTGATTTTCTGTTGAAAGATATTATTATGTTGTGGTGCTCTTAGATTTTCTCAGCTGGTTGGTTACAAAATGCACTCTTAAAATAGGGCAGCTCTTTTCCATACCATAATTATTTTATAAATTGAAAAAGACAAATTGTTTCATTTTATTTTTAAATGTTAATGAAAAATTGGTCATTCTCAGCATTCCACACTAATTAAAGAATAGAAAGGGTTTGGGTAGAACAGAACATAGCATGATTTTGGAATATAAAGGAATACTATCTAGAGAAAAAGAAAGAGCATGCATGATTATCCAATTTTTATGCTTCTTGAATATAGGCATTTTTAATGTTTTTTTTTTCATTTATCCCAACTGCCTACAATAGTCTTGCCACAAATTAGGTGTCAAATAGATATCTGAGAGAATGTGAGGACATACTAAGTGACTTTATATATACAATCTAATTTAAATTTATATAACAAATTCAAGAACAGAAAAGAAAGGGGAAGAAGGGGAGAAAGGAAGGCAGAGAAAGAGTGAGGGACAGAGGAGGGAGAGAGGAGAGCGCAAGAGAGACTAACCCTCATTTTTCATAGGATGGAATGGAGTCAATTATTCACTGGGATATACCGGAACAACAGTTTTGAGTCCAGTTTTATTCAATACCACAGCCCCTATATCAGATATATATATATATTCTTATAAACATTATGATGTTGGTTAGCTTTTCATCACTGTGACCAAAATATCTGACCAGACCAACATATACAAGAAAAACTTTCTTTTTGGCTTACGGTTTCAGAGATTCAGTTGGTAGTCAGCTGACTCCATTGCTCTGGGCCCACAATGAGGTAGACCATCATGACAGAAACCATAGTAGACAAAAACTGCTCAGCTCATGAACGTCTAGAAGCAGAGCAAGATATCATGAGAAGCCAAGGACAAGATCTATAAAACCCAAATGCACCCTCATAGTGACCTACTTCCTCCAGCCACCCCTTATCTGCCAACAATTTCCACACAGTACAGTGGTCCTTTTAAATTACTAATCAATCAAACAAATGAATCCTCTGATTAGGTTATAGCTTTCAGAATCTAATATTTCACCTTTGCTCATTCTTGCATTTTCACATACATGAGCTGTCGAAATACACGACTAAACTAGTCAGGATCACTCCAGGTAAACTGGGCTGGCATGAAATAATCACAAAGACACAGAAATACCTTTTTCTTCTTTGGGTTCTGTGACAGCTCCTCTGACCCAGCTCCCATAAAGGAGGCAGGCAGGCAAGAAAGAGAGGGCATGCCTCAAACCCGGGTTTCATTGGGGAGGCTGTTCCATAGAATATTCTATCCCCAAAAGGGCAAAAGGGTAGGATTACAAAGGAACAGGTGAGTGTAACTCAACCCCACTTGGTGATACCTACTCCTGGAGCCATGCCTCATTATCTGAGATGAGGTAACACCCAAGTTACTGTGACCTGGCACTACCATGCCGGACTGAACACAATAATTATTCCAAACCTGGTGCATCAGGAGTTAAAGGCATCTGCATCCAGGGCAGCTCCTGACAATGAGCTTTTGGGTAATACCTCATATCTAAACCATAACAATTGTTTAATATTTTTCCTTCAAATTGTAAGAAAGAAAGCACATATGCAAGAATAGGTCCCTATTAAAGTAGTATAAATAGTTAATTGCAGAATCAAATTCATACCATACACGTATATATGTATGTATATGTATATACACACACGTGTGTCTGTGTCTGTGTGTATGTACATATATAAACACTTACAGTTAGTTGTTCCTGGGTTCAAATCTTAGTTCTGCTCCCTATATAGTCATTAATAATTATTAAATGAATGACTATTTTACATATATTTCTTAAGCTTTTACTCAGATAGTTGTACTGATTTTATAGTTTTGTTATGAGGATTGAAAAATAACTATAATACCACTCCCTGCTTCCTAAATGATTATTTCAAAATCAAATATAGTAGTATTGGAGTAAGTACTTGGAATTACAGGAAAATTCAATGATTATCTACCCTTACTCTTAAAAAAATAGCTGAATAAAGGTATTTTAGAAAGTTGCTAAGTACAAAAATGTCTTATTTATGTAACAATCCCCTAGATTTTCCCCATCAAGTTTTCTGCTTAAATCTTTACATTCACATCACATGTCCCTTGTGTTACATGTTGCAAATGGCTGCTGGTTCCCATGACAAAATTATATTTCCCATCTACTTGAATACAAATAAAATCATATAGCTAGTTCTATTAATGAGTGTGGGCCAAGATGGTGTGTGTGTTAGTGTGAGACACAGTAGCTCCCCTTATCTCCCATCTTGGTGATTATTAAAACCCTTTTGAAGGATGTACCATAATTTGGGTCCTTGAATAACAAAAATGAGAAAAAAATCTCCTGCTAATCTTTATTAGAAATGAAACAAATGATTTTTTTTTTGTTTTAGATATTATTATTTTGGGGAAGCTATTTGGATACAATCCCTAATTTTCTTTCAATTTTTAACACCACAAATGGTGGACAATTTAGAATTATTCTTATATTTTGCAGCTTTTCCACTCTCTTTCAATCTTTACATATCCTCTGTTTGGCTCACATAAAGTTAAATATTTTCTTACCTCACTGAAAACACTGAGTCAGAAAATTGTTACATGGTTCCAGATGATTGTACCTCATGCTAATAGTGTGCTGATTTTAACTCCTTTGGGTATATACCAAGGAGTGGGATAATTGGGTCCAAGTTTTCTGAGGAATCTCCATACTGCTTTCCATAGTGCTTACACCAATTTGCAGTCTCACTAGCAATGTACAAGTGAACCTTTTTCCCCACATCCTTACCAACATTTAATGTTACTGGTATACTTGATAATTACTATTCTCACTGGAGTGAGATAGAATCTCAGTGTAGTTTTAATTTGCATTTCTCTAATTGCTAGAGATGTTGAATATTTTAAATATATTTCTTGACCATTTGTATTTCTTCTTCTGTGAAGTGCTTTTTCAGTTCCTTTACCCATTCACTGATTTATTTATTTTTTTATTTTTTGGTGTTAAGTTTTTTTAGTTCTTTTTATATCTTGGAGACTAATGCTCTAAGGTGCAGGTGGCAAACTTTTTCTCCCATTCTATAGGTTCTCTCTTTACACTCTTGATTGTTTCATTGCTGTGAAAAAGCATGTTAGTTTCATAATATCCCAATTATTGATTCATTATTTTACTTATTGCACTTTAGGAGTCTTATTGAGGAATTCAGTTCCTAAGCCAACATGTTGGAGAGTTGGGTCTACTTTTTCTTCTATTAGGTGCACAGTCTCTGGTCTAATGCCTAGGTTCTTGACCTACTTTGAATTGAGTTCTGTGCAGGGCGAAAGGGGATAAATTTTATTCTACTACATATGGATTTCCAGCTTTCACAGCACCATTTGTTGAGGAGCTATCTTTTCTCCAATGTATGTTTATGATACCTTTGTCCAGTATGAGATAACTGTATTTATGTGGGTTTGTCTCTGTGTCTTCTATTCTATTCCATTGATCTTCAATTATATTTTTATGCTAATACCATGCCATTTTGTTACTATAACTCTGTAGTGTAATTTGAGGTCTAGTATTGTGATGCATCCTACTTCACTTTTCTTGCAGGATTATTTTGGCTACTCTGGGCCTCTTATTTTTCCAAATAAATTTCATGATTGGTTTTTCTATTTCTATGAAGAATGTCATAAGAATTTTAATAGGAATTGCATTAAATTTGTAGTATGGCCATTTTGACAATATTAATTCTGCTTGTTGGAAAACATCGAGATCTTTGTATTTTCTAAGGTCTTCAATTTATTTTTTTAGTGTTTTGTAGTTTTCATTGTAGACGTCTTTCATCTCTTTCAATAAATTTATTCCCATGTATATATATATTTTTGAGACTATTGTGAATGGGATAGTTTTCCTGATTTCTTGTTCAGCTGATTTTTTCATGGGTGTATAGTAACACAATTTGTTTGTTGGTGTTAATTTTATATTGTGCTACTTTGCTAAATCCATTTATGAGTTCTACAAACTTCCTGGCAGAGTTTTTTAGGTTTTGTAAATATAGAGACATATCATCAGCAAATAGGGATAGTTTGAGCTCTTCTTTTCCTAGTCATATCCCTTTAATTTCTTTTACCTAATTGCTCTGGCTAGGGTTTCATGGATAATGTTGAGTAGGAGTGGTGAAAGAGGGCACTTCTGCCTTGTTCCAGTTTTTAGAGGGAATGCTTTCAATTTTTCTACATTTAGAATGATGTTGGCCTTGGGTTTAGCATATGTAGCTTTTACAATATTGAAGTATATTTGTTTAATGTTTAAACAAATATTAAAATACCTAGTTTGTTTAATGTTTTGAGCATGAATGGATGCAAGAATTTTTCAAATAATTTTTCTGCATCTATTGAGATAATCATGTGGCCCTTGTCTTTAAGTCTACTGTATTGATTTGTGTATATTGAACCAACCTTCCATTCCTGGATTATACCCACTTGACCATGGTGAAGTATCTTTTAAATATGTTTTTGTATGTGATTTGCCAGTATTTTATTAAGAATTTTTGAATTTATGTTCATCAGGGATGTTGGTTTTCTGATGTTTTCTTTCCTTGATGTGTCTTTATCTGGTTTTGTTATCAGGGTGATACTAGCTCCATAGAATGAGCTTGGAAAGGTTCCCTCCTTTTCTCTTTCATGGAATAATTTGAGGAGTACTGGTGTAAGTTCTTCTTTGAAAGTCTGGTAGAACTTGACTGAGAATCCATCTGGTCCTAGACTTTTCTTTGTTGGTAGGCCTTTAATGGCATCTTCAATTTCATTGCTTGAAATTGATCTGTTTAAATTTTCTATGTCTTCCTCATTCAATTTGGGTAGATCATGTCTCTAGAAATTTTCTAATGTTTTAATAATTTTCTATTTTGTTGGAATAGAGATTTTCAAAGTAGTTTCCAATTATTGTCTATAATTTAACAGTGTCTATAGTGATATTTCATTTTTCACCATAAATTTTACTGATTTGAGTTTTCTCTTTTCCTTCAATAGCATGGCTAAGGGTTTATCCATTTCATTTATATTTTCAAAGAACCAACTTTTTGTTTTGTTCATTTTTTTGAATCTTTTTTAAAATTTCAATTGTATTGATTTTGGCTCTGATTTTAATTATTTCCTATTTTGTACTGCGTTGGTATTGATTTGTTCTACTTTTTCTATGGCTTTTGAGATGTAATTTTAGGCTATTTATTTGGTGACTTTCTATTCTTTTAAAGAATGTGCTAATGCAATGAATTTTCCTCTTAGAACTGCCTTCTATATTGTCCCAGAGATTTTGATAAGTTGTGTCACTATTCTCATTTATCTCTAAGTATTTTTTTATTTCATCTCTATTTCTTCTACTATCCATTGGTCATTCAATAGCATATTTTTTAGTCTCTAGGTATTAGAGTAACTTCTATTTTTTATTTTATTGATTTCTAATTTCATTCCACTTTGATCTCAAACAATGCAAGGTATTATTTGTATTTGCTAAAAGTTGCTTTGTGGCTTAAGATATGCTCTATTTTAGGTTACCAAATTACATTTAGTCATTATGTAGTCCTTAGGCTACTCCAAATTCTGTGACAATTCCTTTGTTTTGCTGTCTTTGAGAGGTTTGAGGAGCACTGACCAGGCATTTTGTTCATTATACCTTAATTTGTTTTTCTCAGATGTGTTTCTTTTGTTTAGGCTAGAGTTTTTGTTTTGCAGAGATAAAGTACTGTTCTCATCCCACCATATTATTTCAAGAGTCCATGCTATTACCATGCTTCATCATTGTTATTACTTGCCTTAGCTAGTATTTGTCAGATGTCTCTACTGTGAAGTCATTCTTTCTGATATCCGTACTGTAATCTTTGTAAGGAAGTTAACATGCACTGCTCACACTATAGGGGCTAGACGTTATGTGCCATCTACTTGAGAAAGAAAAATCTATAAAATTCATTTGGTACATTATTGCACAGGAGATCTGTCCTTGCTCTCTCATTTATTTATTAAGTCAATCATTTACTTAAGTATTGTCTTGTGGAGTGTTTCATACTTTGAGTAATAATACAATACTAATTTGTTTATTTTGTTGTTCAAATTTTTCCAAATTGGCTTTTGGAGCTCTTTCAGTTGGCTTCTATATTTCTCTGACATAATTATATTGTGATTTTCATTAGCACCAACTTATTTTCTGGCATATTAAGATTCTCCAAATTGATCATGTATTTGTTTTGCCCTAGCTGTATAATCAGGTATTTCTCCAAGGTACCTTGGTTTCTTAGAGGATGATATTAAAATAACCAATACAATATCTGGACACTGACTATGGTCATTGTTACAGGGGTGTCACTATTTCTTGATTCTCCCAGCTGAGAGAACAAGGAAATACATGTATTTGTACTTATTCCAATATATAGAAATAACTATAAGTATCCATTTGTATCTATAGTGAACTTAAAAAGAAATGCATACTAAGTTCTTCAACATTAATCCAGTACCATATGGATTATTGTGGTTTTCCCTCTTGCTTATCTGTAACTTCAACAGTGAAAATCCTGGGTCCTACCAGCCATGACCTAAATTTTTCAATTCCATCATATATTTATAATGATTTCAGAATTGTTAACCCACATCCAAGGGGAAAAAGTTTATCAATGAGAGCACAATGCTTATGCACAGTTCCTTCTTCCTTTAGCCTTAAAATCTCTACTCATTTCCAATGTTACCTAGGCTGGCCCTGTCCAACCCCATTCTTTCTCCCTTCAATAAGGTTATCTCATACATTTATAATACAGAACCTTTAGTAACAGAATGTATTTCATTCTGGGATTTCCCTAACCCCTTAAATGATTTTTTTATTAATTTGAAAATATTAAAGTTCACTTTTTATGTTATAAATTTCCATGGGATTTGATAGTGCATAGTGTCATACATTCCCTATTACAGTATCGTATAAAATAGTTTCACCATCCTAATAAAATTCTTTTGTTTCACCTACTTAATTCTCCTCCCTTTCCAAATCCTTGGCAGCAAGCAATAATCTTTTTGCCATCTCTATAGCATTGTCTTTTCTAGACTTTAATATGAATTAAATCATTCTATATGTAGTACTACTTCTTTCCCACTAGCAATATACAATACAAATTCATTAGTTGCTTTGATTTTATTGTTAAATCATCCTTTTTAATCACTGAATAGTGTTTCACTCTATACTTGTACTACATTTTGCTTATCCATTCCTTTTTTGAAGGAAACTTTACTTGTTTCAAATCCTTTGTAATTATGAATAAAGCTATGGTAAACAATCACATGCAGGTGTTTGAGTAAACATGTATTTTCAAATAAGTTAGGTAGATACTTAGGAGCCTGATTGCCAGAACGTTTGAGAAGACTACTGTTAGTATTATGATATTGCCAAACTGCCTTACCAAAATGGCTGCATTCCCATTACATTTTGTTAAAAACAAACAAACAAAAAACAGTGTTCTATATGTTTAGCATTTGCAGGTGAATTTCATAATCATGGAAATGGATTCATTAATAACAGAAGAGTGAATAAGGAATATTTCAGGCTTGCCCCATGAGACATTCATCTCAGGGTAGTGCCAATACAGTACACTCAATCCTAATGTGTCCACCCAAGCATCAGCTTTTGATGTTGAAGTGATTTGGCTTGTAGCCAGATGGTGAGAAATCACTTTGTCCATTAGTATAGAACAAAGTTCCAGAGTCCTAGTGCTCATAATTTTCCAGATTCTGTGGAAACAGTACTATGTGCATTAAGGGAGGGCTGTGAAACTCCCCATTCTGCATTACAGAAGTGAAAAGAAGATAGCAGTATTTTACACATAGAATCTGCTCTTCCAATATTCATCTCACTCTGGGGAAAAGGGAAAATGAAAACTGATATTTCTCATGTGTGAATTTGAAACTTAAGGAATATTAACATGGTTGGGACTTGGAGCATGATACCCCAAAGTATAGTGCCTTTCTTGGCATGTGGATTTTGGAGCTGAAGAAGATTGGAACAGGCTGCAGAAGGAGGGTGTTTTTCTCTAATATCCCACTATCTTTTCTTCCCCTGACATAGGTCATAGAAACTAGAATCCCTCTCCCCCAAAGCAAGCTGAAAAATCTATGTAGGTAATTTTATGACCCCTCCCCCTCACTTTCTCTGAAGATATTCACAGGGCAGGTGTCCTTCCCATACCCAGGGAATGGAACATCATTAGAGACACTGAATAAACTGGTCTTTCCAGTTCGTTAACATTAGATGAAACCTTCTTATCTAATCATGTTTTCTACAACTATCCACTTTTTTTTTAAATCAGACTCACCATTAATACCTTTTACACTGGGTCTTTGGTCATCATTTCCTTTTTTATTTCATTCTCTCTTTTTTTTTGGTTCTGGGGTTTAGCCCAGTCCTTCATATATGCATATGCCCAGCAAGTGCTCTACTGTACCAATGAGCCACGTCTGCAGCCTCCTGGGTTTTCATTTCTGAATGTTCCTGTGTTAAGTAAAATTTTCAATAAATAAATCTGTATGTTTTCCTTTTACATAATACTTCAAGTGCTTACCATTTTTTAATTTTCTAGAGTAAACATATATTTAAAAAACTGAGATCATACTATTTAAATATTTTTCAGTATATTTTAAAAGTTTAACACGAGATTTCAGAAATTCTTTGCATATTAAAATTAGATATTTTTTACTCACTTAAATATGTACATAAGTTTATTTTCTTAACAGAAAAATTAAGGATGTTTAAGTAATTTCATCAGTTCATAATCATGCAAATAGAAAATAAAAGTTCCTAGAGAGTGACATCAGAAAGATGGCTGACTAGCAGATTCTAACCCTGTTACTCTTACAGAAGCATTGATTTTGACAATAACTAACAGACAGAATATCTTTTTAGGAATCCAAGAGTCCAATGGAGATGTTTCAGCATCCTGATGGAGCAAAATATATATATATATATCTCTGAAAAGAGAAGAACAGTTTCGTTTTTTCCACATTACCCTTCCCTCAATGCAAAATAGCTCAGTGCTTACATATGTCTTCTTGCCTGATAATTTCTCCTTGGGGGTTAGGGACAGTAAGAACAGAGGGAGCATCCAGTTTCTCCAACATTGGAGGACATTTCTAAGAAGCCCACCACTACTTTGCCCAGCCAGATCACTAAGATAATGGGCACTACTAAGGTCTAAGAGAGTGTTAGGAGCAGGACAAAGAAGTAGGTGCTCACAGAAACCAACATATCAATCTGAAAAGCCAATGATTCAATTAACTTGCTGGCAAACTTCACCCAAAAGCCCAAGGACAAACCCTGTAGGATGTGTCACCTCTAGGTTCCCTTCTCAACTGACTGACATACTCCCAAAACATTATACTCACACCCTATCCAACCAAGAATATTTTATTGGCAAAGTTTTCCTTCAGAAATAATGGAGACAGACTACCAAGCAAAGAAAAACAGAGCAAATTCATCATCATTAGACTTGCATTATAAGAAAAGCAAACTATAATTATTCAAATTGAAACAAAAAATTTTAAATAGTAACATGAAAATAAAAAATTTATTGGAAAAGGTAAGTAGGTGCAAGTATTCAAAATTCAGAATGGTGAACTTTGAATACTATAATGGTGGTGTATGGATTACTTTTAACTTCAGTATAAGTCAAAAGATAACAATTTAAAAATATCTATAGTTGCAAAAATGTCTTAATGGGTATGCATTATAAAAACACATAAATACCCAGGTGCAGGTCTATAATCAGAGTGACTAAGGAGTCAGAGGTAGGAGGATCTCAAGTTCAAAGCCAGCCTCAGTAACCTAGCAAGACCTGAAAAAAACTTAGCAAGACTCTGTCTCCAAAAAAAAAAAAAAAAAAAAAAGGACTGGGGATGTAGCTCAATGGTTAAGTGCTCTTGGGTTCAATTCCCAGTACAAAAATAAAACAGAATAAAAAACAAATAAAAAGTCATAAATAGTGACATCAACAATGTAAAATATGGAGGGGAAGAAAAGAGAAGGCGAAGTATTTTGTGTGTGTGTGTGTGCAATTGATGGTATCATCTTAAAATGGATGATTGTTGCCATAAAATGTCTTATCCTTATGCAGGCTTTATGATAAGCATAAAGGTAATAACCTGTAGAAGATATATAAAAGATGGAAAGAAAGGAAAGCATAAAATTAACAAAAATCAAATCATAAAGGAGGACACCAAGACAAGAGGAAAGAAATTGCAAGAGTCAGCAAATAATTTACAAAATGGCAATAGTAACTTCTTTGCAGAAATAATTGCTTCAAAAGTAAAGATAAAATTCTCCAATCAAAAGACATATAATGGCCAAACGTATTTGTTTTTAAAAGGCCCAATTCTATTCTGCCTACCAGAGACTCACTTCACATGCAAAGGCATGCATAAGCTGTAAGTGAAGGGCTGGAAAAAGTATTCCATGCGAATGGCATCCAGAATATAGTGGGGAGGCTTATAACACATGAAATAGATCAAGGCAAAAACTATAAAAAGAGACAAAGAAGGTCATTATATAATGATAAAGGGCTCAATTTATCTAGAGGATATTAACAATTATAGTTACATAAGTATCCAACATTGAACACCTAAATATGTAAAGCAAATATCACAGAACTGATGAGATGAATAGAGAGAACTATGATAATAATAGGGTCTTCTGTATGGCACTTTAAACACGAGATAGATTGCCCAGACAGAAAATCAATAAAGAAAAAGAGGAATTGAACCCCAAGACCAAATGACTTAACAAAGGTAGGGCATTCCACCTAGTTGAAGCAGAATATAACTTCTTCTCAAGCACTCATGGAACATTTTTTAGGATAGATCATATTAGGCCATCAAACACTCCCAACAGTATATCATACAAAGCTATAATAATCAGAATGATATGGTACTATCATAAAAACAAATAGACCAATGGAACAGAATAAAGGGTGCAGCAATGAATCCACCATCAAAAAGAAAGCAACCAATACAATGAAAAGGCAACTACCTGATGGGAAAATATATTGCTGACCATATATCTGATGAGGTTTTATATTAATAATATAGAAGGAACTCATACAAATCAACTGCAAAACAAAAATAAACAAGCAAACCTCCCAAATATCCCAACTAAAAAATGTTTTAAGGACATCAATAAAAACTTTTTTCTAAAGAAGATACATAGAACAACTCTGATGATTTGATACACGGTGTGTGAAATTAACACACTATGCAAATTCATACGACACATCATACAGAGTTATCTTTTGTGTATGATTTGAGAATACTTTAGCAAATTGAAAGTGCATGGTATAGTATTGTTACCTACAGCTACCATGTGTCTCATTTTGTTTGGGTGCTATAAATAGAAGTGCAAGAGAGGAAGTAACAATATAAACAACAGAAATTTATTATTAAAATTCTGGAGGCTGGCAAGTTCAAATCAAAGCACCAGAAAATTTGGTGTCTGGTGAGAATTGGATTCCTGGTTGGTCATTGGTTATATATTTCATATATCTTTGCATGGCAGAAGGGGCTAGGGAGTTCTGTGTGGTTTATTTTAAGAGAATATTAATACAAACTTTATTGATGCATTGTAATTATACAGAAAAGTTGGATTCATTAGACCATATTTTATATTCACATAACATAATTTCATCAATTTCATTCTCCAATATCTTCCATTTCCATCCCTTTTCTTCTTCCCCCAATCTGTTTGTTTTACTATATTGATCATTCTTCTATTCTAATTATTATTATGCTATTCTAATCAGTGCATTATAATTACATGTAAAACCAGAGTCATTGTGATATATTCATATATTGACAGAATAATTTGGTAGATTTTGTACCCTAGTACTTCCCCATGCCCTCCTCTCCTTTCAAACTATTGATCCTCTTACTCTGCTCTACTGGTTTCCCTTCTACTTTTGTGAAATCCCTCTTTTAATTCCCATTTTATTTCTTCTCAGGCTTCCATTTTTGAGGGTTCCACTATCAAGATTTAAGTATGTTTCAAAATACCATATTTCCTAATATTATTGTACTGGGTATTAAGTTTCAACATATGAATTTCAGCATTACACAAATAGCACTATATATTAGATCTATAGAACTTAATTCATCTTGCATAACTCAAACTTCATACACCTTGACCAATATCTTCCCATAACCCTTCATCTCCTGGTATCTACCTTCCTACTCTCTGCTATGAGATTGAATATATTAATTACACTTATAAATAAGATCATACAGTATTTGTCTTTATGTAGCTGGCTTATTTCACTCAGCTTAATGTCCTCCAGATTCATCTATGTTGTTATGAATTGGGGGATTTCCTTATTTTTTTAAAACACTGAATGACATTCTGGTACATGTATATAACACTTCAACAACCATTTCCCTTCTTCTATCAATAGACCCCTAAGTTGTTTTCACATTGTTGCCATTGTGAATATTGTTTCAATGAACACAGGAGTGCAGATATCTTTTTCAGTTTATGATTTCAGTTCCCTCAGATAAAAACCCAAAAGTGAAACTGGTGGGACAAATGGTAGTTATATTTTAAATTTTTGATGAATCTCCATAGTGTGTTTCATAATTAATGAGCAATTAACATTTATACAAAAATTATCCAAAGATTTGCCTTTATCTACATCCTCACCAACACCCTGAAGAATAATAGACATCCTATTTTTTTTTTTGCAAAGAATTAGCTTTGAATTTATTCTTCCACCTTTAATTAATGGAAAATACAGTTTTAAAAAAAATTCACAAGAAATTAAGTGTTTATATTTAAATATACATAAAGATATGCATTTATGTGATATGATTTTGTGCATTCATGAAAATGATTTTGACTTAATTGGAGAAGGTTGAAAATGGATTTATTAAAGGCATACATAGTGACAGGCAACATGAAAGGCACTTACTATCTTAGCACAGTCTCACAAAAATGTTAGGGAAATCTCCAATTTTTAGAAGAAAATGAAACTCAGATATAATAATTAGCCACAGATTTAACACCCACCTAATGAGTTGTAACTACAAATCTACTTGCCTCTTTTACTCATTGTTTCTAATAATTTACCTAAAAATTCATCCTAATAGGTATGTGGTGATAACTATTTTTTTTGCTTTGCATATCCTTTATTACAAGCAATGCTGAGACTCTTTTCATATACCTGTTGACAATTTTATGTTCTCTTTTTGAAAAAGTGTCTATTTAGGTCCTTTGATCATTTTTTAAAAATTGCAGTTTAATTGCATGAATTATTTCCATATTTTATATACTCGCCCTATCAGATATATATAGTTTGTAAGTATTTTCTCCCATAGTATAGGTTAAATTTTTATAATGTTGGTTGTTTTACTGCCCAGTAAAACATTTTTTTTTTTTTTACTGGAGATTCACTGATTTATTTTAACTTTGGTGGTTTGTGCTTTTGATTTCTAAACTAAAAAAAAAATGTTGTCAATATCCATACCAAAAAGTTTATTCATTATATTTTCTTCCAGGAATTTTACAGATTTAGATATTATGTGTTTAAATTACGAATCTACTTTGGGTTGATTTTATGCATGGTGTAAGACAGGAACTACTTTTTAAATGTAGATATCCAGTTTTCTCTATATCATTTATTAAATGACTATCATTTTACTATTGCATATTCTTGGCACATTTGTGGAAGATTAGACAACTTTGTATTCATTAATTTATTTTCAGGTCCTCTATTCTGCTCCCCTGGTCTATGAGACTATTTTTATGTTACTACTATACTGTTTTGATGACCATAGTTTGGTGATATAGTTAGAAATCAGAAAGCATAATGCCTCCACCTTTGTTCTTTTTTTTCAAGACTGCTTTGCCCATTTTCAATATTTTTTGCTTTTATGCAAATTTTAGGATTTTTGCATCTGCTGTGAAAAATGCAATAAGGATTTTGATAGTGATTACATTGAAATTGTATATTTTACCAATATTAATACTTCTAATTATAAACATAAGATATCTATTTATATGTATCTTCCTTATTTCATCAATGTCTAGAAATGACCTACATGCATGTGAAAATATGTTCAAAATCACTGATCAGAGAAATGCAAATAAAAATCATGAAATATTACCTCACACATTGGAATGGTTATTATCAAAAAACAAAAGGGTAACAAGTCTTGATTTAGGTGTGAAAAAAAGGAACTCTTATACATTATTGGTGGGAATATAAATAGGTAAAACCAGTTTAAAAATAGTATGGAGGTTCATCAAAAAATTAAAAATAGAACTATTATATGATGCAGAAATCCCAATTCTGGAAATACATGTTAAGACAAAATGAAATCAGTATTTCAAGGAAATACCTGCCCTTCTATGTTTATTACAGCATTATACACAATAGTAAAGATATGGAAATAACCTAGGTGTTCACTAATGAATAAAAAGTAAAAGCATGTATGCATTTGCTTGTTCATACATACATACACACACTGAAATATTCAGCCTTAAAGAAGAATGAAATTCTGTCATTTGTGACCACATAGATGAATTGGTAATAAGTATGTTAAGTGAAGTAAACCAGGCAAAGAGATCAAACTTTGTAGTATTAGACAAAATATCATTAACTCATTACCTCATCTCTCAGTTTTAGTCTCACATGTATATATTATAATTTATTCAAAAGGGACTTATTTATTTATTTGTTTGTGTATATATTGGGAGGGATTGAACCCTGGGGTGCTTAACCACTGAGACATATACTCAACCCTTTTTATTTTAAGACAGGGTCTCAGTAAGTTGCTTAGGGCATCACTAATTTAACAAGGCTGGCTTTGAACTTGCGATCCTCTTGCCTCAGACTCTGGAGTCTCTGGGATTACAGGAGTATACCACCACGCCTGGCTCCTCTCTATATTTTTTATAATAAGATTATAAATGTTGGCTTTGATGTTTTAAAAATGTAGTTTTTAGTTGATACATAAAACATAAAATTGTACATATTAATGGGGTGCTATCTTAATGTTTCAATACATGTACATATTGCATGATATTTATATAAGTTAAAGCTTATTTATCTCATTTATAATTTATCATGAAAACTTTGCTTGAATATATATTTCTAGACATTATACCAACTTACATTCCCACCAATAGTGTTCAGCATTTTCCCCTCCTGCATCATCTCTGTCATATTTCAAATCTAAAAGTGTTGATCTCATAGAGGTTTACAGTACAGCGATGGTTAGAAGTAGTTAGGGAGATTATTTTTATGGTTTGTTTACACTCAAATATTTTCATTTTTATCTGAATAAACACTTACCATTCTTAGAGTGTACTATGGGTTTTTCCTCCACATTCAACTCATTACTATACTATTACAATAGACTGTATAATAGTAATTGTGGAATTTAAAAGCACACTTTCAATCTCTATTGTGTTCAATTGGCATTATTGAGAAATTCTTATGTTCAGAGTGTTACAAATCATCTCTGCCTTTAAGGGCTCACAAAATAATTGGATAATACCCCACTTGAAAGTGCAGAGAAAAATAAAATCCAATTTGGACAAGCAGGTGCCAAAAGTCAAATGAGTACATTTAGACCACATGCTATAAAGGAAGTCACAGAAAAGTGAGGTCACAAAACTTCATAGAGAAAGAAAGGGGCTCCATATTTTGCCTTTAAGTATAATTAACTTTACTATTGCTTTCTTGCAATAGTAATTGTACAAAATTCTTCACCATTTGTTATTATCTTGAAAAAAGGCAGGATGAAGATAAGCATTGATTGAACATGACTCTTTCAGCTGAACATGAAGATAAACTACCAAACTAGAAAAATAGCCCATCTAGAGGAGTGTTTTCAAGTAATTGGTGAAATTAAAGATCAAAGAAGGTTGTGTTATAGAAAGCTCAGTGTGGCAGAAAAACAGTAAACTGATTGTCAGAATGTTGGGGTTCAATCTTTGCATCCATTATTCCACATATTCAAGCTATTTTACCTTGTGTTTTTCATTGTCCTCATGTATAGGATATGGTTAGTGCATTTCATTGCATTTAATAACACTTTCAGTTCTAAAATACCATGGTTATTGAAGGTTTTGATTGAGTGGCATACAAAGAAATGAAAAACAAATAGTTTTTATGTTGGAGGAGAGTGAGTCTGAAGGCCAAGAGAACAATTAATAAAAGGTTATAATGTTTCATGTCAGAAGAATTGTTCTTTAAGGCTATTATATATAATGAAGGTGTACCTTATTTAACATTATGTTAGTGTATGTTTACTTCAACAGACATATTCTTTTTTGATACCACTTGTGATTTTAGAAATAGTTGATATTTTAGCTTGCCTCTTTAGTTTCTCAACTTTGTAAATAAGCTTAACTTAATTTCAGTCATGACATAAGTTTGTTCTCCTTCTTAATACCCTAGCCTACTTTGTATTCATTAGATACTTCCATTTGAATTTTAGATCATTGTTATTTTCTTATTTTTCCAACTTAACTTCTTTGAAGCCATCCTACACTATTAAATGAAGTTCTATTTTTCCTATTTCTTAATTTCCCTAATGGATTTCATTTCTTTGAACTGACTTCCTTGTTTTGTTAACTTTATTCATCCCAGACAATAAAATACCATCTGTTTATTATAATTTTTCTTAAAGATATTTTCTATTTAAAATTACCAATTGCTCCTTCACTATTTATTATGATTCTGTGTATGAAAAGTTTTATTTCAGTTATTCCTTAGAAGAAGGTCGAGCACTTTTAAGTGCATAATCTATCAAAAATATAGAAATTTAAATCTTATATTTGGGTCTTTGTGAGCTATATGATCTCTGTTGCAACTGTTATATTTCACTATTGTAGCATGAGAACAGTCATAGATGATATATAGAATGTGTATATATAGAATGTGTATATATATAGAATGTGTATATATAGAATGTGTATATCAATATATCAATAAAACTTTATTTACAAAAATGTGGCAAGCTAGATTTGGTCCACAAGTCATAGTAGGCAGACCCTTGTTCTATGATATCAAAAACTTCATAAGCTTCTATGTACACGTTATTTCCCATTTTAAGATAAGAAAAATTACTAATTTTGTGGTATAAATCCGAGAAGTTTATCATAGTTATCTACAATTTAGCACTCTTATATGTCAGACACTTTTAAAGCACAAGGCCATTTTTGCATTACTTGAAAAAACACTTAAAGTTAAAATGATGAAAATTATAAATAGCACTCCCTAGTTTTAGTAGACAATAAGGAAAAAATAAATTTGTTCAGGAGTTGGAAGGCTAAAATTACTTCACTCATTTTTATTCCTTTTTCCTTTTTGCAAAAATAGGACTGGGGAAGCCTCAGGATCACCGATATGGGTTTTTCACAAGTTTGACAATAGTGGTGGAAACAGTGTCTACATAAGAGATTATTTTAAGAAAATACACACATTTAGATGGGCAAATTCAGGAAATAAAAATTTACTACAGAAATATAGGTTAACCTTATTGAAATCCATAACATAAAAATCATCAAATAACACTTCTCTCAATTTTTCTCTTCCCTTTTTTTCTCTCTTCCCTTTTTATTACCATAGTTTTCCATACATGTTACTTTATGTTCCATTGTTCTTCTGAAGGTTGCTGATATCTGAAAAAGTTTTAATATTCATTCCTTCATCATTTGGACATTCACACAGCTTAGGCCATAGTATTGATTCAGGGTCTTATTTTACCAGATTTTTTTAGTTCCAGTGCTTAACATCTTTCAGCTACAAATGACTGCTCCCTAATGCAGAACTTGAACAGGAATTCTTATTGCTAGCTGACTGGCAATGGATTGATTTTATAAATAAAGTTTTATCTCTATACAACCATACACATTCTATGTATCATCTATGACTATTCTCATGCAACAATAGTAGAGTTGAGCATTTGCAAAGGAGTTAATTCCTTCCCATCCAAAAAAAAGAAGAAAGAAAAGTATATGGTCATATGACCTCATGCCCAATTTAAGCAACTCTAGGCTGAAATAAAATTTCTTAATAGAAACTCTATTAACCAGGGTTCTCTAGAGGAACACAATAAACAGGAAGTATGATTATTAAAAAGGGGTTTATTAGATTGGCTTAAATGACCAGAAGCTGGATAGTGATAGTAAACAATGGCTGTTTGCAGGCTGGAGAGCTGTGCAGTCTAAGATGCTGAAGCCCAAGAATAAGAGGGATCAACTGGGCTACTCTAGATCGAGACTGAAGGCTTCTGGAAACTACCTGGACAATCACTGGCAGAGTCTGCTTTGGAAGAGTGAAGAAGCAAGAGTCTGATATCTTCAGGCAACTGCAGCAGCAATCAAAAACCCATTCAAGAATTGAGCTTGCATTTGCTGCTGCTTCCATGTTCTTCCAACTTGTATCCCATCCAAGTCATCATCCTATTAGATAGTGCTGCCCATGCTTAGGAAGAATCTCCATTTCAGTTTACTATCCCATATGTCAATCATTCCTAGGCACACCCTCATTGACACACCCAGAAGCCTCTTTATCATCAATACCTCTTAATCCAATCAAGTTGACAATTACAATTAACTATTACAGGAATTGAGGGCAATAAAGGAAAACAGACTAATTTGCTAGCTACAGCCTGAAAAGTAGGATTTCTACTATTTGGGAAGTTGTTATTCTTGGAATTAATAGAAAAAGTTATTTTGTTAGAAGTATTGACATTAGTCAATACATGAGAGTCCACTATGCTGGGTAGATAACCATAAAATTCTTAAATTTTCCTAGAATGATCACAGACCTAGGGGTGAGAGAGAGGTTGTGACTCAAAATCAATGTCTTCATGTGAGGAGATGAGGTGATTAGGAGATATTAACAAGTAGCAGGGTTTATTCTGAGAAGATAAAATAATAATGGTGGGTAAGTGATATTAGGGAAAGAGCACACTGTGAAACCATGAAGAATTCTTAAGTATAAGATACTTATTTCTAAGAGGAAGAGGTGCCTTGGAGGAAATTTGATTACATATAGTCTTATCCATAACAAAGTGATTTTAGTATTTTACAACCCCTATTTCTTGCCTTTTTTGTCTTTTTATAAATGGTTTTGATGTAAATGCTTTTTAAACTTATTCATTTTCAAGTCATAATGAAACCAGTAAACTCATTTTTGGGGGAGGGGTACTAGGAATTGAACTCCGGGGCACTCAACCACTGAGTCACATTCCCAGCCCTATTTTGTATTTTATTTAGAGACAGGGTCTCACTGAGTTGCTTAGCACCTCACTGTTGCTGAGGCTGGCTCAGATCTCTCGATCCTACTGCCTCAGCCTCCCAAGCCGTTGGTATTACAGGCATGCACCACTGGGCCCAGTTTGAAACCAGTAATCTCTAAAACCGACCAGATTTATCAAGAAGAGTTAAATTCTCAGTTCTCCACATTTTCAAACCATGTCACTCATGCATATATATGAATAATTATTTAGCATATTCACATATACCAATTTGCCATTAGAGTGTAAGCATATGAATAAAGATTACTTCTTTCATCTTTATAATGTAATAACCTTGAGGACACACAGTAGGCACTCAGAAATAATTTAAAAATCTCCATAAATTTAATTTTAGTGACCCAATTTATACCTGGCTGAAGAAGAAAGTGACAAAACTCTATGTGAAAACATCTACTTGTGGCAATGGTCTTGATGGTGGTAGAGGTAACTTCTAGATCTATAACAGACTCAGGAGGTACAAGCTCCCTATGATCAGTAGAAACTTGTATTTATGAAAAAATGCTCCAGGAATACTTTGAATTATGGTAGAAGGATGATGGATGAGGGTAGATTTCAGAGAGAAAAAAAAATCAGAGCTCCAACAATAGCAGGTGACAAAAGGGCTCAGTTTGAAAGAATCGCCCTTCAGAATTCAAAATCAGAGAAAGAAAGTTGGGTCATGTTCACCAAGAGCAGGATTGATATTTTTGCTCTCAAGGTATTTTTCAAGAGAGGATCATGTCTAGGTTCTAGAAATACAAACGCAAGTAGGATGAGATCTCTCAATGTGAGGGTAATGTTGATGTTTGACCTAGATCCACTGGATTCTTCTGCCTATTGGGGAACTTCTGTATGCTTTCACTTCCACCAGCCATTGGTGCTAGCTGGTGGAAGTGAAAACATACAGAACTAAATATATATATTTAGTTGCCAGTGGATTTTTTTTATAAATATATATATATTTAGTTGCCAGTGGGTTTTTTTCTTTAAGTATATATATTTAGTTGCAAAAGCATACACAACTAAATATATATATTTAGTTGCCAGTGGATTTTTTTCTTTATTTCTTTATTTATATGTAGTGCTAAGGATTGAACCCAGGGCCTCACATATGCCAGGCAAGCGCTCTACCACTGAGCCACAACCCCAATCCCACCAGTGTATCTTTATGAGTAGATATCCTTCAGTCTCTTGAAGCTACTTAATCCTCATAATCTAGAAGTGTCTGGCATTTTATATTCTCTTGGGACATTCAATGGTCTGAGGCATACTGAAGTGCAACTTACACACTAGAATGTTCCAATGGCATAAGACAGAAGGAGGCTTTGTAGAACTTTACCTGAGAGTGTACCTTTGCTTGGCTTCCTCCTATTCCCTGTCTTACTTTTTATTCTTCCTTACAGTTTTTCCCCCAATAACTCTCCTAACAAATATTTGGACACTGATCATTATCTCAAGGACTATTTCCGTATTATTCCAATGTAAGGTACCTAGAGAGGATAGCCAGGGAAAAAGGACAATCAATAAAAATTTAAATTTGGACCTGAAAGAAAATCAGAGATTGTTGGGATTCTATATAAAACAAAGAAATAAACTATTTAATGAGTCAGAGGAATAAAGTATTATGAAATTTTTGTTTGCTATACCTCCAAATCAAGTCACTAAAAGAGTTTTTTTTTTTTTTTTTAATTTTGAATCCCTTTGAATCCCTCTTATGTCTCTTGGTTTTTAATAGGCTTTATTGCATTTTAAATAGTTAGACCTTTGTTTTCAAATTCCAGCTATAATTATAGCAACTGAGAGAAAGACAGATTGACTGAAGTTGACAGAAGTTTGAGGCCATAACTAAGGCTGAATTAAGAGAACATTGCTAAGGCTGATAACAGTGAACAGATTTATAATAAGGTTAACAATGAAGTACCAATTTTCAAAGCCAAAGACTCTGCCTTAATTTTACATGGCTTCTTTTTTACCAAAAGACAATGCTCAGCTTCCCCTATTCGTCATATATTCTTCTACAAACTTCATAAACCACTGTCTTCGAATCCCTCTTATGTCTTTTGTTTTTTAATAGGCTTTATTGGATTTTAAATAGGTAGACTTCTTTTTTCCCTTGAAATATATATGTTCTCTATATTCCATGGTTTATTTTTTCTCTCTCCATGCTTCTATGTTTATGTTGGGGCAATATCATCAATACCTATGATTTTCTTTCTCTTCCATAGGCTTATAAACTTAAGTTTTTATTTCTAGATACACTCATTGTTATAAATGTCAGAAATATAAAGGTACTTTATTTGCCACCTCTATCTGATACTAGAAGCCCAGACTCAACATATTTAATACTAAAGCCATTGTTTAGCTCTTGCTTTTCTTCTTGGGTTTTGTGTTCTGCATATTGAACTCACTGTTATCCCTTGACAATCAAGTCAGAACTCTTGATACAATCTAGACCTGTCCATATTCCCTGATGTGACATCCTTGCCAGTTTCCTCTCCTTTAAAATCTGTCTTCAAATCCTTTCCTTATATTCAAAATGTATGCCATCAATCATGCATCACTGAGAGCAGGGATATTCAATAGGAGTATCATGTAAGCCACATTCTTAATTTAAAATTTCTAGTAGCTGCATTAAACAAAACATGTGAAATTACTAAGTTAAAATTTGAAATTATATTAACAATGAGGGTTAACTTAAATAATATAGTGCATTGAGATAGTGGTCAATAAACAGTTATAAAATTAATATGTTAAATACACTTACTTATTTTTTTTTGGTGGTGCTGGGGATTAAACACAGGGCCTTGTGCATGCTAGACAAGCACTCTACCAACTGAGCTCTACCCTCAGTTCAAGTACACTTAACTTTTAATGTTACACTTGATTAAACCAAATATATCCAAAATATTACTATTTTCAAAATATGGTTGGTATCAAACATTATTAAAAAGACACTTTGTTTTTTTGTGTCAGTATCTATACTTTACACTGAGAGCTTATGTCAATTCTGACTAGCTCACTTCAAGCACTCAGTAGCCATACACAGCTGGTGACTACCATACGGACAGCACATGTCTAAACTATTGGAATAAACTCTCTCACTCCAGGCTCATCTTCCACTGCTACTAGAATAAAATTTCTAAGATTCAAATTTGTTCTTTTTACTTCTATGTTTTGTGTGTTTAAACATGGCTTATAGGATATATTAAACCTCTTTTTCATGTCTCATATAAGCCTCTATGTTCTCAGAGTTGCCTATGCCTTTTCCCTTAACTATGCTTAATCCTCCTACTCATGTAACTTGGAATTCACTAATCTTAACCATGTCTCTGTGCAGTTATTCAAATATTTTTGCTATTTTATCTCTCAAGGAGTTCCCCCCTTTCTTTATGTGCTCCTAAATAACTTTATTTACATAACATACTCATTTATAAAGTTTATATTCTGTGAAGTCTTCCATGAACTCAGCCTATAACCCCATGCCAGACATAGTTGTTCATGCTATTTTTCAACAGTACTTTGATCATTGTTCAAAAAACTGCTTATGATACTATACAAAAATAATTCTTGCATTTGTTTCTTGATTAGACTTCAAAACCCTTAAGAGCTGACATAGTGCCTTTTCATCTACACAATAATTCATTAATCCTTGAAGAATTAAAAGAAGGAAAATATAAGCATCTTCCACTGAGATATAGTTTATGAATTATGGAATCATAGGATTCACAAGTAACATGCTATACAGATGGTCTCCAACTTTACAATGGCTTGAACTACAGTTTTTCCATTTTACACTGGCATAAAACAATACATATTCAGTACAAACCATACTTTGAATTTTTATCTTTTCCCAAACTAGTGATATTCTTTCACTATGCTGGGTATCAGCAGTAAGCAGCAGTCTCCAATCAGCCATGCAATCATGAGAGTAACATATGATACTCTAGTGTGGACTGTGCTGCTAAGCTATGATGTTTGTTAGGTTCAGTACATTGAATGCTTTTTTAACTTTTGATATTTTAAATTCATGATGACTTTTTGTTGGCATGTTAGCCTATCATAAGTTGATGGCACCTGTTCACCATTCTCTCAATTGTGTATTGCATAGGGCTTATGCATTTAAAAGGCACCAATTCACATCATGATTTAAATTAAATGAGAATGGTTATGCAGAGACTCATGATCTCCTACCTGTAGCAACATAGAAAGCATACTTCTATGTTAACTCTCATCTGCACAGGGTACTACCCACACTCCAGCTATCACACACACACGGAGTCAACAATTAAGATGCACATGCACACACAGCTTCATTCCAGATCCTGCTCTGGACATTCCCTAAAAACTTCCCTTGCCTGCCAGCAGCTACTGAAGACAAAATGCCAGCTACCACCTGTAGCAGAATATGGTATAATCATCTCAACTGAAGTAATTGAGAGAAGAGTATGAATGTCACTTATGACACATAGCTCATGTCTTCATCTCTTCAGGTATTTTGAGCAGGAAAGAGTGAAGACTCCAGTGTGATACTCACCCAGTGATGTCTATGTATTTTTAAAAAATTCATACAAAGTTCCTGTAAGGTCTAGTTTCTTGACTACAGATAGAGATTTCAGGATGCAGGAAGTTCTCTGGACCTGATTCATATGGACTTTATGCAAAATATATCTATTGCTATAATACATGCAGTCACAGCACATTGTTACAAAATATTAGTGCGAAACAAAGATGAATATTAAATGAGCTCATTTGTTTACCAGGATAAACTGATCTACACTGGACACAACTGAACTTATTAAACTTATTCATTTGTTTATTGAATGCTGCAAGTTAGGAAGGTAGGTCTACTGATCTTGGTTTGGATCATCCACATTTTCAGAGGTTGGCTGACTGTTGACTCAGAATATCCTTGACTGGATGCAACTCAGTTTTGCTTCATATGGCTCATCTTGTAGTAAGCATAGGAAAAATATTCTCAAGGAGGCCCATGGTCTCCTACCTGCATTTCATACCTCTTCTTGCATTGTATTTACTGCATTGCAAACAACAGGACAGAGCCCAATGTTAGAGATAGAGAGAAATACAGACTATGAATAGGAGGAGTGAATCAATGGGAAATGTATGTAACCAAGTTGAAATTTGATGGTTCGAAGGTAGCTTACCAAAAGGCGGCAGTAGTAGTAGTAGTAGTAGTAGTAGTATGTGTGTGTATGTGTGTATTATATAATAAATAATATATAAAATTTTAGAATTTTTTTTTTCAAAAGGTAGTGAGTTTGAGACACATCTCAAAAAACTAAAAATAAAAAAGGCCTGGGGATATAGCTCAGTGGTTAAGCTCCCTGGGTTAAATCCCTACAAAAAATTAATTTTTTAAATGTTTTTTTTTTTTTTTGCACTGGGGATTGAACCCAGGGGCACTTTACCATCAAGTTATATACCCAGTTCTTTTTATTTTGTATTTTGAGACAGGGTCTTGCTAAGTTTCTTAGGGCCTTGCTAATTTGCTGAGGCTGGCCTCAAACTTGTGATCTTCCTGCCCTAGCCTCCAAAATTTCTGGGATTGCAGGCATGTGCCACTGTGCCTGGCTATGGTTCTGTTTTGAGTTATATCAATAATACCCAGCCAGAGTGAATGGTCTTATAAACATTGAAATAGAGAGGAAATTTAGGCCCAGGAACTAAAGTAGAGAGAACATGGGATACATAATTTCATGTACCTTACTTTTGAGTCTATGCCAAATGAGCCTAATTGTCAAATCAGTGATTGAATATTCCCCTCAATCCTGAGACTTTCTTATGCCTCTCAGCTATATTCTAGTAAGCTTTAAAATTTTCCTTTTCTTCTGATGCAGTATCCTGACCATTGTGAGATGATGACATATTTATATTTTCTGAATTTTGAGGTATCATTGAAATGTGCATCTGCTGAATAAGAATATAACCCAAATATCATTTCTGTAATTTTCAAAGTGGTATATCTTCAGAAAAGACATCCAGACTCTACAAGAATTCATCCTCAACTTGACTTTGCACGTTCTGCTTTGCAACAGTGTATGTTCTGTGATGAACATTGAGTTAAGTTTCACTGACAGGATTCTAACTAGAAACGGGAAAACCAATTACTTTCTGAGTTCTGCTTTGTTTTCTTTCATTTTTTTTTCCTCATGATTATCAGCAGGCAGACACTCTTGTGGTCTCACTGACTGCTATATTGGTAGAAATGCTAATGATCTAAATCCAACAGATGCTTGGAAGCACAGCACAAGTTAAAATATGCAACCAACAGAAATAAAAAATGTGGGTTGTCTGACATACACATAGATAACTCTTCCTATAATTAGAGATAATTACCAATGTTAGGAGATCAAAAGCATCTTTTTTGGGGCCTTCATAAGCTATATATAAACTTCAAATAGACACCAGCAGGTACACTAAATTTAAAAGATGCAGAATTTCTTCTGGGAAGACGCTAAGTCATTTTTATAGTTATTTGCCTTCTTAGCATTTCATGTACACTTTTCAAAGTATACTCTAAATAAATCATTTGTTACATATAGTTTCCAGTAGCATAATTTATTTTTCTCATGTAGATACTCATTCCCTGTAGTCAAAAAAAGAAAAGAACCATGGTGTGCTTCTACAAAATGAAAACGAGTGTTCTCTGTGAATGTGTTCCCATTGGATTGTGTTACATGAGATTCTAAATCCTTAAAGGAAAATTTACATTTCAGAATTATAGTAGAAAAATTAAAATTCCAAATAGGGGAGTGGTACAGCCTCGTTTTCTCATTCCTGTTTAAGTTTTGTCATATTTTAACTAGGTTATTTAATTTTTGCAGCTATTTTAAGTGTTTTAACTCCATTTTCTAATTTTGTGTTTAGTGTATAGAACTCATACAGTCCTCATACAAAAATGTTAATAACTTAGACTTTATGTATAATGATTACCTTCAAATGGAAATATTTGCCCATTAACATATAATTTTATTTTCTCTACTTGTAGAATACATCATACATTTTAATTTGCTTATTCTGTGCTCATAGCAAGGCAGATGGGATTAATCTTAGAACAGTGAGGCTCACTCCTAGAACTGTTCCTTAAATTGCTTGATCTGCATGGAAAGATATTCATGCTGAAAAGAAAACTGGAGTAAATAATTGGAGAAATAGGAACTAAGTAGATGATCAATATATCTTCAGATGAATTTTTAAATAATGAGACTATATGGAAGTTTGTGGAACAGACAAATCAACTTTAATCTCTCTCTCTCTCTCTCTCTCTTTGTCTCTGTCTCTCCCTCCTCCTCTCCCTCCCTCCCTCTTCTTCCTCCTCAACTCCAGAAATTTAAAAATTTCTTGAAGGATCAACTGAGATCATCAACTATTTGGGGTAAACACACTTGATCTCTGCAGGCTTAAGAACAGCTTCATATGTTTTCCAAGAGCACTTTCAATAAAACTATATTATATAAATATTCTTGGTTTGTACTTGTGTTTTTTTTTATGTGCATATCCATTCCTCCCATTGGATGTTAAGATGCTTATCCACTTCTAACTTGGCTAGACATCAACAGAGGGTTGTAATACACCTCTTATAAACAAGTGTCCTGAAAATGTTCCACAAACATGTGATGATATTGAGAATTTAAATGCTAGTTTAGAACAGGGATCAGCAAACTGTGGCCCTAGGGCAGATCGCTTTTTGTAAATAAATTTTTATGGAATATACCCATACCCATACATTTATGCATTATATTCAACAAAAATTATATGGTTTGCAAATATTAAAATATTTCCTTGCTAGTCCTTTATTGGAAAAGTATGCCAACCACTAGTTTAGAGCAAGCTTTAATAGTACAATTATAGGAATGAATAATATATGAATGGGGAGACAATGCATCAACTTAGTTTAATGTCCTTAGTCTAATATTTATTATACCAAGTGGTAACTTGATAAGTAATGAAATATGACGGTCAATTTTATGAGTCAACTAGGCTAAGGTACAGTCCTTAGTTATTGAATCAATCAACCTAACATCTATGCAGATGGTGCTCTGAAGGTATTTTGTAAGGGTAAAGTCAGTAATCAGTTAGTAGTAAGTAAAGGAGTTTATCCCGTATCATGTAGGTGGTGGGCCTGATTCAATCTTTGAAAGACATTTTGAGATAACTGAGGTTCGTAAGCAAAAATCTCCAACTTGGTTTTCCTGATGGTCTGCCCTACAGATTTTTGACTTGACCACCCCTACAAATGCATAAGCAAATTGCTATCTATCTATCTATCTATCTATCTATCTATCTGTCTATCTATCTATCTATCATCTTCTGCTGGTTCTGTTACTGTGGTTGAATAGTAACTGATCCATGTATCTTGTGACATGAATAAGTTAAAGCTCACTATGATAAAGGTGTTTATCTTCTATCACAGGAAGAATGTATTCTAACATGTTGAAATTCATTTGCAGAAAGCTTGAAAAATAGCATTATTCTCATAAATTTGCCCTGAATTGATAAGAGTAGAATGACATTAAGATTTTTAAAAACTAGGTCGCCTATTTCAACTTATTATGCAAACCTTGATATTTTATTTGATTATTGTGAAAATTAACTTTAACCCAAAATTATTTACTTCTTAAAATCTAATATATTTTTGCTAACTCTATGACATTAAAAGATACTACCATTTCTCAGAGATAAAGTTTACTTCCTAATTTATTGGTATTGCACTATGGTTCCCCCAGCCCCGGTGGGGCGGAGGGAATCAAACCAAATTAAAATACCTCACTTATGGTTTGTGCAAATTTCTGTTTGGATACATCAGTATTGTATTGTCTTTTATCTGAAAGGAAGACTTCCATTTTGACTCTGCTTATCAAATAACCTTCCTTTATGATTGAGAGCAAAGACCTGAAATACTCTTCTTTCAGACCTTCTGCTTTGCAAATAAGTTTCCCTCATCTTCTAACCCTCCACTGAATTCAATATTCACTGACTTCATAGTGCCCTGTTCCCTCCTGCCAGAATCCAAAATATAACATTGCAGAGATACTGGGCTATGACATTACACCAAACATCTATTTGACAACTGAACTGATAAATAATAACCTTTCTGTTCAGAATCTAATAGAAAAAATAAATTTGAAAATACAGCTATATTTTAAAAGAGGTATATCCAGTGACTTTAAAACTAATTTCATAATTCTTAATCCCATATGAGATATAATTATACTTGCTGTCATATTTCCTGGGATGTCGGCTTGATTTTTAAAATTATTACCTGTTTGGCCAGTTACCTAATATTCCTGATGTTTGTTTCCCAAGAGCAAATAAGAAATTGTTCAAATTATGTCATGTACATGTACATACATGCCACAATTAAATCCACTAATGTGTGTAATATGCCCCAATAAAAATTGAATAAACAGAAGACGACAGAAAAAGAATGATGATCTCGCTCTTATTTCCACAGTGTTATTTTGGTATCAAAGCAAAAAATCGGGGAAATTTATTTTGAGACCTCTAACACCAAAGGTGATATTATCTTGAGGGTCAGTGTCACAGAACATTTCATGAATATTATGATTACAGTGGGTATTTTCCTTACAAAAATGCACCTATTACCATAGCATGAATTTTTGCACATGAGCACAGTGTGTTAAAATTTTCCCAGACACTATTGTTGAGCTGGGCCATGGAACTAATCTTTCAAACCCTCTTTTAAAATGCTACATTAATTTAATATAGCATTAATTTACTTAGGAATATAATAAGCAATTGGATATTGATGAAATAAATGTTTAATGGTCATATCTCCCCCTCATTTCACTAATACTGGTACAGATATGTTTAATATGTCTACTGCTAATCATCAATATATTTCCATTTTAGCCTCCGAATAGGAAATAAATGTACTGGCCTCTGCAGTACAATGAGAACTATCCCAAGCACTGGTGTAACATGAGAGCTTTCCTTTTAGCTTTAGAAGCTAAAGGGAAAGAGGAAAAAAAAATCTTGTATCATATGGGATATACGTTCACAGGAGCTTTTAAGAGACTTTTGGGGGTATTGTCTGCAATTACATTTCTGTCTTTTCTTAACAAACCTAAAATTATTACTATGAGCCAAATACACTCCTTGATGACATCCAGCTCCCTATTTTTGTCTTGCATCACTGAAGCTGAGAGGCTTTCCTTTTAAACAATCAATTCTGTAGTGAATCTACACAGGTGCAAGCACATGCACACATATACACTCATCTAAAATACTTAATGACAAGCACTGGAATGAAGAAAAATGTAATCAAGTAAAAGCAATCTTTTAAAAAACTTTGTTATGACCGTCTAAGTTCTGCACTTCTAATAACTATCACTTCTTTTTTCTGACTGGAAATAATAAATCACTCTTATTGTTCATCCTCAATATATACACAAAATTTTTAGTCCTCTAAAGTTTAACATTTTTGACCATAGCTCAAGTTGTTATTTTTCCCTGACTTGTTTTCTCATTTTTATTGCCTAGAATAGTAGAAAATAGAAGAAAATGTTTTTTTTAAATTAAATTGTGATTTTGAAAAGATAGGACAATAGTTCATTTTTACTATTTTTTTGAACATCACTTCAGACATGACCTACCTACATTCTATTGTTCTGTAATAAAATCTAAATATTTTGATGTGGTGGGAGGTTTACACAATCAAAAAAATAGATCTTTTACTCTAAAAGATGCTGAGAAAAACAAGGAAATGCAGTTAAGGTTAAGGTATTGACATACTAATACAAATTCTTAGATAACATTAATAACTGGATCCTTTTTTTTTTTTTGTACTGGGGTTACCCAGAGGCACTTTACAACTGAGTTCCATCCCAAGCCCTTTTTAATTTTTAGTTTTGCGAAGGTCTAAGTTGCTTATGGCCTTGGACATGCAATTCTCCTGTCTCAGACTCCCAAGTATCTGGGATTATAAGCCTGGGCCACCCCTCCTTTTTATTTATTTTGTGACAGGGTGTCTCTAAGTTGCTTATGGACTTGCTAAATTGCTGAGGCTGCAATCCTCCTGCCTCAGCCACCTGAATTGCTACCCCTCCCGGCTCCAAATACATTTCTTCCCCACCCACCCAATTTATTTGGACACTTTTGAGCAAAATACAGTTATTTTCTCAAGCAATGAAGTTTATAGGTATTTATAGAGTGCCAGGCATAGGAACATAATTTTGGATTCTTCTCTTCTAGGTAAATAGGAAGCAGAAATGTAAGGTACAATGTTGAGAAGTTGAATTTATTTTCTTCTGATTACCAGCATTTTTCCTAAGCTCCTCAGTTAGTGGTAACTGATAATTACTTCAAAAAGATACTTGGGAGAGTTTTTAGAATGTATTGTATGGCAGCAAAAAGAATAATACATATCCCCAACAGGGCAAATCTAAGTCCCACATCAAATGTATAGGGATTATGTTAAAATTGTGATGTTATACTCACAAGAATAGAAGCAGTGGCAATTCTAAGTTTTAACATGAAGTAAACATAAACAACTTCAATGAGCATTAAGCAGATTTAGAAAAGAATACATCTCATACAACATCAAAGTTGAAGTCATTTTAAAATTCATTTTAAAACATGACCTGAATATTAGAAGTATTAATAAAGAAAAACTTTCCCAGAGTTAAGCTTTGTGAAAGTCTTATTATGATGTAAATTACTCTAATCTTGTTTCTTAAAATAAACACATTTAATTATCATTTACCCACAATTTCCTCAAATCATAGTTAAATTTTTATAACTATTCCCTGTAGATCATATCTTCCTTAATTAATTCAATTTTTTATCTTTCACTTTAAAGTGAATAACTTTTCTTCAGGTTCCTTTCTTCTTAAGCAATCTAACAATAGCACAATTATTAATACAGTCTATAAATATGATGGTCATATGTAATAAACAGTTGATTGATACAGTTTCATGCAAAATGAGCAAAATGATTGGATTATTTTAGTGGACCTCTCACAGTCTAATATAAGCAATTCTCTTTAATGATGATTCTGTAAACATCTCATTTATAAATGAGATAAAAATTAATTTTCTTTGCAAATAATGCAAAGTTATAAACATAATGACTTCACACCCTAGAATTATACTATTTTTTCCCATTTAAAAATTTACCTTCCTGCGGGGTATCATGGTGCATGCCTTTAAACCCAGAAACCAGGGAGGCTGAGGCAGGAGGATCACAAGATGGAGGTCAGCCTCAGCAAATTAGCAAGGCCCTAAGCAAATTAGTGAGATGCTGTATCAAAAGAAAAATTAAAAAGATCTGGGGGATGTGGCTCAGTGGTAAAGTGCCACTGGGTTCAATTCCTAGTACCAGAAATATATATAATATACATATATAAAAATATGTTTGTGTGTGAGTGTGAGTGTGTGTATCTTTCAAAAAGAGTTAAAGAACTACCTACATAAAAAACTCCAGCTAGTACTTCTACCCCCAAACCATATAACTTATCAGAGCACCAGTCCTGAAATTCCACTATTAGAATCATAGATCACAAGTATCTATTCCTGCTTAAAGTACAGCTAATTTATGAACATTAAGGATATATATATATATATATATATATATATATATATATGTTATTTAATTATAATTTTGTTATAGGTAAGAGAAGATATTGTGGCTCTGGAGAGCAGAAAAGTGAAAGAAAGTATCAGTATTATTAAAATATACACATTTCACCAGGCTTACAAAATCTTTAGCACCTAGTTAGTTTTGATACTCAAAATACATACACTATGAGTAGTCCCCAGATTAAAGGGAATGAAGCTAAAAAAAAAATCAAAGTTCATTTGTAAAACAACAAGTAATACAAATAAAGGTCTGCCAATATGCTTTATGTAGCTATTGCAAAAAACAAGTGTTTTTCAGCAAATATGAATGATAAAGTGAAAGAAATAGGACATCAATCAAGAAGCAGAATGTCTCCTTTAGAGTAATTAATACTAGTAATCAATAAATCAGATATATTTAATTGTAATAAAATGTAGTTAATTTGCTAATTGGATATATATATACTTTAATAATGAAGGTTACCATCAATTTAGCTACTGTCAGTACTATCCTTAGACTCTGCAATATCCATAACTACAACTGAATTAAATGAGTAAAAAAAAAAAAAAAAAAGGTTAAAATGAGTTCCAAGCAGAAGTACTGACCTTATCTTTTATTTTCTTTAAAAATATGGTCATTTACATAGAAGTAAAAAGTAGATAAAGTACAAGATTTGCTAATTATATACTTGAGCAATTCTTCTAGTTTTGTGCCTTACCTATCTTTAATTTAAAAAATGCTTTTCATTAAAAATATTTTTTTCTTGAATGAAGTCAAGCGTTTTAATAAAGACATCATTATCTCTTTGTAGTCTCCAACTTCCACACAGACTGAAAATGTATAATGTAAAATTCTATGGTTATGAAATAAGTAGCTTAATTGAAGTATATTTATTTTGGTATGCTTTCATGGGTAAAAGTTATTTCAGTTAACAGATGGGGAAATGTCTGGAGGTCTTAAACCTAATACTATTCTAATAAACTCAACATAAGGTTCTTATTTCTCTAACATAAAGCAACTTAATGCAAATGAGGATACACAGTAAATATTACTTAGCACTCATTATGAAGTGTTAAATCCATCATCACAGCATGTGGTTCAAGACCTATGAGTTTCATCTACTCAAGTAACATAATATGGGTGGATGAGCATGTGCTTCCCTCAGAATCTAAATTATATTACATTTGTTAATACCAGTCATTTTAAAGTACCTTCTAACTGGTGTCCTGCAAAAAAAAAATGATTAAAATTAATTACAATTTTCCAACCTTTAAAAAAAATGGGAATTGACTGGATTGCCTTACCACTGAGCCATATCGCCAGCCCTTTTTATTTTGAGACAGGGTCTCACTAAGTTGCTTAGGCCCCCCAACTTGCAATTCACCTGCCTCAGCCTCCTGAGCCACTGAGATTACAGGAATGTGCCACCATGCCCATCTAATTTTCTGTCTTTTAACTAAGACTGAAAGAACATATTAAAGTAACATCTATCAATAGCAAGAACAATACAAAATTTCATGAAATGGTTTTCTTTGTAAATTTATTTATCCTCACTTTTCATAATTGTCAACCTGTAAAAATCTTAAATATTCTTATTTCAGTCTAGAAAACATCAATTTATTTATAAACTCTAAAGAGCTTTTTAATTAATGATTGAAATCAATAAATATGATATATAAAATAATATTTTGAAAAAGTCTCAGAAAATAAATACTATTAAATAACACTCAAGTAATGTTATTTATTATTTGGCAATTACATGTCCCTCATATCTATATGGAGGGCAATAGAACTGCTTTAGATATCTCAACAATTCTAAAATAATAGAATAAAACATAGTGTATATTTTCTTTGCACAAACTATCCATTGAAATAAAAAATACTTCAAATGTATATACATATGTATCTAGTGTATATATATACACACACACACACATACATACACACACACACACACACACATTCATATGTATATGTACAGTTCCAGAATGGCTTTGATCTTAGCCAAAGTTGCCTGCAGAGTTCAGTTTCAGTTAATTTCGGTTCTTCTTTACTTCTATCATTGAATTTATCCATGTTTTAAGAAAAAGTCTGCAAAAGTATTTTGTATCTAGATTTTCATCATCTCTAGCAATTAAAGGAATGCAAATCAAAACTACTCTAAGATATCATCTCACTCCAGTCAGACTGGCAGCAATTATGAAGACAAACAACAATAAGTGTTGGCGAGGTTGTGGAGAAAAAGGTACACTCACACACTGCTGGTGGGCTGCAAATTGGTGCAGCCAATATGGAAAGCAGTATGGAGATTTCTTGCAAATCTGGGAATGGAAACCCCATTTGACCCAGCTATTCCTCTCCTCGGTCTATACACAAAGGACTTAAAAACAGCATACTACAGGGACACAGCCACATCAATGTTTATAGCAGCACAATATAAGCTAAACTGTGGAGCCAACCTAGACACCCTTCAGAGGATGAATGGATAAAAAATGTGACATACATACAAAATAGAATTTTACTCAGCAATAAAAGAGAACAAAATCATGGCATTTGCAGGTAAATGGTTGGCGTTGGAGAAGATAGTGCTAAGTGAAGTTAGCCAATCCCCCAAAAAACAAATGCCAAATGTTTTCTCTGATATAAGGAGGCTGACTCATAGTGGGGTAGGGAGGGGGAGCATGGGAGTAATAAATGAATTCTAGGTGGGGCTAAGGGGTGAGAGGGGAAGGGAGGGGGCAGGGGATTAGCAAGGATGGTGGAATGTGGTAGACATCATTATCCAAAGTACATGTATGAAGACACGAATTGGTGTCAACATACTTTATATATAACCAGAGATATGAAAAGTTGTGCTGTATAAGTGTAATAAGAATTGTAATGCATTCCACTGTCATTTATTTTTAAAAAAAACAATTAAAAAAGGAAAGGATAATGAGTAATAACAAGAGTAGAGTAATATTTCTGTTATTTCTGGGCTAAATTTAGAAGATATTCATAATCTATCTATTCCTTGACACTGATAGATTTTATATCATTCTGACCTCTTTGGGCTAAGGACATGGCTGCTTCTTTGACTCCATTATTGATGATTATATTCTTAAGAGGAGTGTCATTAAGTTTTAATGTTGCAACTCCTCATATAAATAATAAGGATGTATCCAGATATATTTTCAAAAGTGAAGAGGAGCAATCAACCTTCTCATGTGTCTTAGTTTGCTTTCTGTTTCTATAACAGAAACCCAAGACAGGGTATTTTGTAAAGAAGCTTATTTACACTCATGGTCCTGGAGGCTGAAGAGTCCAAGAGTATGGCACCAATATGTGGACAGGACCTTGTGCTACTTCATTTTATAGTGAAAAAGTAGAAGGGTAAGTACGGGAATAAGGACAAGCATGAGGGGCTGGGCTTGTTTTATAACAACCTGCCTTCATATCTATAACCCATTCCCATAAGTACCCACGTACTTCAATGAAAGTGGCATCAGTGCATTCATGAGGGAGGAGGCCTCATGAGCTAAATATCTTCCATCAGGTTCCACCTCCCAATACTACCACATTGGTAATTAAGGTTCCAATACATGAACTTCCGGGGGACACGTTCAAACCACAGTACTGTGCTTCCACTATTCTTCCTTACCATTTGCCTATAAACAAAATTGTTCTTTCTCACCAAAGACTGTTATATCAGCGGAGGTTGCTCTTTTGTCATTAGTTAATTCCATGCTACCTCAACCAAATCATAATAACATCATTTAGGATAATTGAGAAAAGCGTATGTCCTGCTTTGCCTGAATCTGCCTCAGTTAATATTAATCAGAAAAGAATTTCTATCAGTTGCTAACACCATTAGAATGCAATTATGATCATGTCATTTTAAAGCATATTTGAATTTAAGAGCTTGTATAACGTAGCACCACTATTTTCCACATAACAACAACAAAATCAAATGAGGCTATTGAGAGTCGAAGTGACTTGCTACAAATGCTCATTCCTGACATCATTCACTATTGTGGAAAAAATTTAATAAAGAATTTAGCCACTATTAGTTTTGCTTTCTGTTTTATGTGGTCTAAAGCATCCTAGTTGATACAAACACACTTGAGTATGTCTACTCAAATATATAGGGTTTGCCAGAGCTACCCTAAATATGAGATAACTATATTATCAAGACAACCAAAATATTCAAAGAATATTTTAATTTTACTTCTTCTGCTATTATCAGGATCTCTTGTTTTTATCCAAAAGCTATTCTAGCAAATGTAAAAGTATTGATTTTTATTTATCTTATAGCCAATAGGTAATGCATACATCCATACAAACTAATATGTCTTCCAATACAAAGCATCTTTTATCAGCAATGCTATCTTTATTTGCATGGATATTATTTAATTCTATGATAGTAAATGTTATAGAATATAACATATTTAAAGATGCTTATTTCACTTACTGGCATCATGTAAAAAGAGATGGCAGTATAAATGTAAACCTTAAAATAGCAGTGATATGATCAATCACATCATAAAAGTATCAAATATAAATATTTGAAACAGTCTCACTGAAGGAAATTTAGTATAGTATTTTAAATTTTAATGGCATAAAATTAGTTGGATCCTATAGGCTTTCTTGTTTGTTTGATTTTTGGTACTTGGACTTGAACTCAAGGGCACTGGAACACTGAGCCACATCCCCAGCCCAATTTTGTATTTTATTTAGAGACAGGGTCTCACTAAGTTGCTTAGTGCCTCGCATTGCTGAGGCTGGCTTTGAACTTGTGATCCTCCTGCCTCAGCCTTCCCAGCCACTGGGATTACAGGCATGCACCACCGTGCCTGGCTCAGAAACTTATAAAGTTTCTTATAAAATTATTTTTCTAAATATAGCAACACTCCAATGATTTTTATTCTATTTATAACTTATGTGGGGTTGCATTTATCAGTCATATTTGAAATTATGTTTTAATAGCTTCATTATAAATCAAAAAATATCAACAAGAATTTATTTGATTTTTGGACTCAGATGCAAAGAGGTCTGAAATAATCCCATTTCTCAGATTAGAAGGGTCTGCAATGCCTCATTCTTGTTTAATTCCATTTTAAAATACTCTTTTATATGCACCAATTTATCTTAATATCCACTTTCACCTTCTTTTCCATGTATCACCACATCATCACTATGGGTATACACAATAATGTGTTATATCCTCACATGGCTATATCTTAGGCAGTACACATAGCTAATCAATTGTTCTCAATTCTGCATAGTATCTACAATTTATTAGATTTGAAAATAAAGTGGAATTACTAAAGTCTTAGTTTTCTAGAATGTCTATTTTCTCAAATATTGCAACATACCTAATTTACAATAGAATATTTTTGGCTTTCACTAGTTATTAAAATGTAAAGATTTCATAAGAAAATAATTACAAACAAAAGCTGCCAAAGAAATATACTGAAAACTGCATGTGAATCTTCATTCCTTCTCACATGTTCTGGTCTAAAGAGTACAGGACTGAGTATTAGCATAGGTGGATGTAATCCCAAAATTGCTTTCACATTAGCATTAATCTTTCATTAGTCACTTAATGACTCTAGACTTTGTTTTTTCTTTTAGTAATAAAATTTGTAGTTGGATTTTATAACATATGGCTTTATATTCTCAAATTCAAAGTTTTTTTAAAAAAATTATTAATATGTATTTAAATTGTTTACAATAGTTAGAAAATGAAACAGTTACCTAACAGTGTTTTAAATATGTAGGGTACAGAATTTGCTGTGTGCTTCAAACACTGACATTAATAGCATCCTTCTTCATTTATATATATAAAAATGTTGTCTTGGATTCAGAGATAATCAAACCTCTATCTATACACTTAATTGTATTAACTATGTTGAAATGTTAAATGGTAACATATATAGTGTTAAACTTAGAAAAACAGCATCTGTTAATATTTAGTATGTCTTTGAAACAATTATTTCTGAGAACAATACAGGTAGTCTACTGTAGTGGAAAGCATACTAAGGTAAATATAAATTTAAATTTCAATGCTGTCACATAAAATTACTTTATTTGTGACAGGTTTTTAAATCTCTGTATTCTATCACATGTGAAGTGAGGATAATGGAATTGTTTTTTGTAAATAAAAGAAAATGTCATGTAGTTTTTTGTCACTAAACAATGCATCATGAATCAATGGAAGGCAGGGACTGTGACCTACTTTTCTTTTCAAGCTTTCATCTCAGAATAACTCTACAAATGTACTTAATCCATGCACTTTGAAAAATGAGTAAATTAATGAATCTTAATGTGTCTATTTCATATCTTCAGAAATCTGCATTTTTAAATGGAATGAATAATACTGCATTGAGAAAAAGTATTGTTTGGTAGCTAGGCACACAATAAACATTATTTCCACTTTCTTGAAGATTCTAGAACTAAATCAAACTATTATGAAATTATAAATATACTGTAACAAAGGCTATGAATAAAAAGTAGAATTACTTGTTCATTCATTTGAATCTTTAATAAAGTAACACTTTGCACCAAATACTGTGCCAGTCAAGTTCTAGCATTTATTTCTTGGATATTCAGATATTTCTTTCTATTCCTATTCATGCAGATAAAACATGTTAGTTTTTGTTTGTTTCTTTAACTCAGGCATATGGAAAACCTGAATAAAAAGGCCCAAAGATTTTCGCAGGAGTACATACATTGTTTCATAGGATGATAAAATAAATTGACTAAACCAATAATATTGACATTAATTTTAAAGTAATTTTATTCTATCATTGACACATAACTTAACCAATTAAATGCAATTGTGAAGTTTGAAACAAAAGTACAGTCACACTGTTTACCTCTCCCCAATATCCTCATTCCTCTGTCCAAGAGGCAAATACTTTGGAATTTTCAACTATTTAATCTGGAATATATATATATCTGTCCACAGTCCCAGCAAGTATGTGCAGAAACATAGTGGTCCTATAGTTCTTAATCTTCCCATAGCTCCTAAAATTATAGAGATAAATCATTATTGAGTCAACATGGTTTAACTAAAATTTGTGTGATAATAATGGGCATTTGAAAGAAGAAAAACATCTATGCATGTGTGTGTATTCTGTGTTTATTTCAACCTAGTTGTAGGAAGTACTTTTCTGTGTGCTGCTATAGTTTTATTTTGTCCATGACCCTGTCTTCTCTTTCTCTACTTCCTGGCTGCCATGATCTAAACAGCTTCCCTCTTCTACATACTTCCACCATGATATTCTTTCTCACTTCAGTTCCAAAGCAATGCCTATAATCATCCATGGACTTAAAGCTTTAAAACTGAGTCAAAATAATTTTTCCTCCCTTAAGTTGTTCCTATCAGTAATTTTGGTCACAACAATGAAAAGCAGACTAATAAAATCCATTATTGGATTGTGTTGTTGGAGGGCATCCTTAGATAAATTATTTTAAGAGGGTACATCAGTGGCATATTTTTGAGACTTTCGATTGTATGAAATTTTATTTTCCTCTCACATACTTAATAGTTGCATTTTAAAACATTGCTCTGAAGTCTCTTTTTGTTCCTGAATTACTATTGACATGTCCAAAGTCATTCTTACTACAGATCTATTTTATGTACTATTCATTTTTCTTTTGGGAATTTTATAGGAAACTCTTTTTGTCTCTGATATTCTGAATTATTTGGAATGAATCTATTATCATGTATTATGCAGGGTACTCATTGAATCCATTTAATCTGAAAATTCAAGTATTTCAGTTCTGGGAAATTTTCTTAAAATTTTATCTCCTTTCAAACATTTTCTCTCTTTTCTTTCTACAATGCTTATTATTGAGCTATTAGGATTTTAGAACTATTTTCCAACTTTCTATTTTCATTTTCTTTGTTTATTGTATTAATCTTAGAGATTTATCCAATTTTATTTTCATATTTTCTACCACGTAGTATAAGGCAGAATTTTTTAAATATATTGGTTCTTTTTAGTTATACATGACAGCAGAATACATTTTGACATAGTTATAAAAGCCTGGAATATATCTTGTTCTAATTAAGTCTCCAGGACATCTCCTTCCCTTCCCCTCCCCCAACACCTATCCCCTTCTCTCTCTCTACTAATCTTTCTGCCATTTACCCACAATTATTTTTTAAAATTAATTTCTTGTACATGATGGTGTACATAATGTACATGATGGTGACACTCACTGTAGTATGTTCACATATGAATATGGAACTCTATGTCAGATTCATTCCACTATCTTTTCTTTCCCATCCTTCCTCCCTTCCCTTCATTCCTGTCTACTCCACTAACCTTTATTATTTTATCTTCCCTCTCTTATTGTGAATTAGATTCCACATATCAGAGAAAACGTTGGACCTTTAATTTTGGGGGTTTGGTTTATTTCACTTAGGAAGATGATCTCTAGATCCATCCATTTACCAGCAAATGTCAAAGTCATTCTTCTTTATGGCTGAGTAATAATTCATTCTGTGTGTTCCTGGGTGTATGTGTGTTTTTATACATATACACAAACATCTCACATTTTCTTTTTTTAATAAGTACAGCTGAAAAACAGTTTATTTTTTTTTTAATTTTTTATGTGGTGCTGAGGATCAAACCCAGTGCCTCACACATGCAAGGCAAGCACTCTACCACTGAGCCACAACCCCAGCCTTCACATTTTCTTTATTCATTCATCTGTTGAAGGGTACCTAGCTTAGGTTCGAATTGTACTGCTATAAACACTATTGTGGGTGTGTCACTATAGTATACCGTTTTTAAATCCTTTGGATATATACCAAGGAGTGGGATAGCTGGGTCAAATGTTAGTTTCATTCCTAGGTTTCTGAGGAGTCTCCATACTGCTTTCCAGAGTGGTCACACCAAATTGCAGTCCCACCAGCAATATACGAGTGTGCCTTTTCCCCCCGACATCCTCACTAACATTTATTATTGCTTGTATTCGTGATAATTGCCATTCTGACTGGAGTGCATTTCTCTAATTGCTAGAGATATTGAACATTTTTTCATGTATTTGTGGACTTTGAAAAAGTCTGTTTAGTTCCTTTGCCCATTTATTGATTGGGTTATTTGATTTTTTTTTTTTTTGTTAAGTTCTTTGAGTTCTTTGTATACTGTGGATATTAATGCCCTATCTGATGAGCTGATAGCAAAGATTTTCTCTCATTCTTTAGGCTCTCTCTGCACCCTCTTGTTTTGTTTGCTGTAACGCCATCCCTTAGTTTGATGCCACCCCATTTATTGATTTTTTATTTTACTTCTTATGCTTTAGGAGTCTTGTTCAGGAAGTCAGTTTCAGAGCTGATAGAGTGTTAGGCCTACATTTTTTTTTCTAGTAGGTTCAGGGGTTCTGGCCTAATTCCTAGGTATTTGATTCACTTTGAGTTTTGTGCAGAATGAGAGATAGGGATTAAATTTTATTCTACTACATATGGATTCCCAATTTTCCCAGCACCATTTATTAAAAAGGCTATCTTTTCTTCAATACATGTTTTTAGCCCCTTTGTCAAGTATGACATAACTGTATGTGTGTGGGTTTGTCTGTGTCTTCTATTCTATTCCATTGTTCTTCATGTCTGGCAATTTTTGAAGAGATAGAAAGTACATTTTTTTTAAAAAAAAGAGAATTAAATAGAAAAAGTGTTAACTAGTACTAAGGTTGTTGACTAAAAAGTTAAAGATTCACAAAGTAGCTGCAGGAAGTGGCTATAGGAACAAAGGTTTGAAATAAAGCCTAGAAATATACCAGAAAGGTACACTTTGTTCTCTGAGAAGGAGACACTACTTAATTGGTGTGGCTGTCTCTGAATTCAAAGGATGGGGACCTATGGGTCTGTGAACTAAATCTTTGAGGAGGGGACATGAGTGAACTCCTATTGATGTCTCCAATGAGGGAGGGCATGGGATAGCTTCTTTTGTCAGTGTTGGAAAAAAAAAAAAAACAACTACAAACTGCAATTAGGTGCTGCTATTAGAAGAAAGTGCTGCTGTTGGAATGTAGAAACATTGTTGGAAGGAAATGGGAATAAGTAAGTTCTTTGTCCTTGTTCCAACCTCACAGTTTCTTCTTTACAGGGAGCAGCTGGCAAAGCAAAAATTTGGGTTTAAAAAGTCTCTGTTTCAGCATCACAGAACAGATTATAAAAGGAAAGGTTTGGAGAGGAGAAATAATAACAACTCATTATTTTCTGAACATTTCTTTTTTAAATAGCATTCTGGTTTTATGTCATGGATACACTGTTTTCTCTTATCTCTCCATAGACATTGAAGTTTTCTTCTCCCTTTATAGTCTACTCCTGCAAGTTTTTTCTTTTATCATTTGATGTTGTTTTTATTGTTATTCTTTTTGGCTTTCTTATGTCTTTTTTCTTGTCCTCATATCCTGGGCCAGAATTTTTTTCTGAAAATACTGGGCATTTGCCTATAATTGGAAAACTGAAACTCTGAGTAGTGGGAGGAGCATAACAAATTGAAGTTTTAAGTTGATTTGAAAAGGGATGTCTTAGGAAAAATCATGATAGGTATATTTTAGATCTTTCCTTTTGAGTTGGTCAGTTCCCCCAAAGGACTCTTCATGTATTCTGCCTGAATGATAACACTCTGCCATTGAGCCCAGTTGGAAAAAAAAAATAAAAAAGAGTTCTGTGGTTTAATCATTCTGACAAGTCAGTTACCACCCATCTGCCTACTTTGCAGATTTTTGTTTTTTACCATTTCCCCTTATTTTTCAATGTATTCTCTTAGTGTATATACTATAAAAATATACCATAAAATATCTTCAAAGTATTATTATTATTATATTAGAAAATTCCAGTGAAAATTTCCATCTTAACACCACTATTGTATTGTTATTAACAAATCATTAGAAAAATGATTTCACATAAAATACTAATTATTTGGAAATAGACCTGTTAGACTATTAGAACCATTGTCTGAGAGTTTTTATTACTATCTTTAACACCCTGTACTTTCAATAGCTCTTAAAATTGCTTGCAGAATTTCTTTTTTGAATTATAGGATAGCAAAATATATCATATTTATTTCCAATCTCTATAAGCAAAAGTTGGCTAAAACGTATATCTCATTTCAAATTCTTTAAGAATTTTGTAAAACAATCAATTTAGAATCTGAACTACCTAATGCTATTGGATTTGCGCTATTTATGGTGTGATTTAATAGGAAAATAAAGAAAACAAAACAACCTATAGAGTCATTTAACTGTGAAATTCTATGCTGTTAGAAAGAATATGTTTTATTCAAGTTTCTTTGGGTCCTATAAGTAATCTCTGTGCATCACACAACTTATGAAAAGAAATGGTTGAAATTTTATCTGAAGGAAACAGTCATTAACCAAGAGTGATACCTTAATAATGTCATTGATATAATTATAGTTTCATTTGGAATTGAATTTCAGTTAGTTCTCCTGTAAAGAATGAGCCATTATTATCAAATAATACCAGAACCTCAAAAAATCTTATTTGTATCTGTTTTCAAATCAATAAAATGTGGTTGCAGCTTATAAACACATTAATGTTAGATATCTGTTTCAAGATTAGAGAGAAATATAATTGGAAAATATTGTTGTTACTACTAAATGAATATGCATTCAGACTTGATTCTACAATGGCTTCAGCCATTGTAGATTCAACACATAAATATTATGGACTTCATATATTGGTTTATATACGCTCATAATACATCCTGATGTATAGTCTGCAATTCTTCAAGAAATAGCATTAAATAAAATATCAAATAAAAAGCTATCTCTAGATATAATAGCCAATTCAGAGCTAAATAAAGGTCCACACATTTTAGTATAATAATTACAGTGATTATTTATTAAATAGTCATTAATGTTAAATATTTGTTAAATATTAAATACATTGGAAACTTGCTAAGACTTTATAGATATAATTGTATTCGATCCTCACAACAAAATGGTGATGTAAATTATATAATCACCCCAAATTATACAGATGAGAAAATTAAAGTTTAGAGAGCATTTTTATGTTGCTTAAAATATTTGCTGCTTGAAAACACATGATGCAATACTAAGAACTGCACTATGGAGTCTGTGATGTGAATTGATATATTGGTATACATAGATATGCATATAGATACATATACATCAGTATTTTTTATACATACTATAGCAATATGTATGTATAATAATATCTTGCCCAAATGTTACTATCATCTCAATTTGCAATTATCACATCCATAATAGACAAACTCATGAACCCACAAAGTCGACCTTGTCTTAATCCCCAGAATCTATGAGTATGCTAGGTCTGCTATAAAAGTAGTTAAATTTGCAAATGGAATTTACCAACCTTGACATGGGGAGATTATGCTGGATTATCTGAGTGCGTTCAATGTAATTAAAAGAATCCTTCTAAGAGGAAGAGAGAGATGGAGAACCATACAGATGATCATGTAAGATAGTCTTGGGCAAATCCTTATGGCTTTGAAAATGGAGTAAAAGTGTCATAAGCCAAGTAATGAGGGTGATCTCTAGAAGCTCAAAAAGGCAAGGAAATGTATTTTCCCTAGAACCTCTAGAAAAGATTGCAATCCTGCTGACACTTTGATTTTAGCCCAGGAAGACTCACTATAGGTTGGGATTGTGGTTAAGTGGTAGAGCAATTGCCTACCATATGTGAGGCACTGGGTTTGATTCTCAGCACCACATGCAAAATACACAAATAAAATAAAGGTCCATCAACAACTGATAAAGATATTTTTTAAAAAGCCTCAATATTTAGGAATTTATTCCTTTCAGGGCTAAATATTATTCTACTGTGTAAATTCCACATTTCAACTATTCCTCCTTTCTATTTTAGCACAGTAAAACACATTTAAGATTTCTAAACTACTTAATTGTAAGATACTTCAATAATGTTGCTTTAAGCTCTTAGGTTGTAGGAATGTTAGAGAAGCAGTTATACATTAATATATTACAAATGATAGGATTTTCCCCCTTTTTAGGTCTGGGTAGTATTTTATTTGGTATATTCCACATTTTCTTTATACATTCATCTATAATGAAAATTTAATTTCATTCCATATTTTGGCTATTGTGAATAGTGCCAGGTACAGAAAGAACACCACAAGAGTTCATTCATATGTAGAAGAGAAAAAAGTTTGTCTCATTAAAGTTGTGAGAATTATTACCAGAGACTGGGGACAATAGGGTGGATAGGAGATCAGGAGTGGTTTGAAAATAAATACAATGTTACAGTTGGCTAGAAAGAATAATTTCTTGTTTTCTGTAGCAGAGTGCGGTGAATATAGTTAATAATAATATATTATATATTTCAAAATACATGAAGACAGGATTTCAAATTTACACACAAAGAAATTATAAAAAAGTAAAGTGATGAATATTCTTATTATCCTGATTTGATTATACACAATGTATACATGAAGCAAAATATCAAAATTCACCCTATAAATATGTACAATTGCTATGTGATAAAAAATTAAAATGTTTATACATCATCCTAAAAGAGAAGAACAAAAAACTTGAAAGTATTCAAGGACACATTTTGAAATTTAGTGTTGTCTTACAAAAAAGTAGGGTATTTTATACTAGTAAAAATGTTTTGCTTTTTTACATAATTGGCACAATATTTACATATAGAGGAGACTCTAACAGCCTGCCAAAACTGTAATTGAGAAATAAGACATAAATATTATTTGCTTATAGTTTAAAAGTTGAGTGATATACACAATGGGCAATGTATTCTTTTAAATATTCTCAGAAGTTTAATTTTTACTCAATATATTAAAGAATTTCATTAAATACTGTGTACTATAATAACTATAAATTGTTTTCCTCTGCTGTCTCAGCAATATTATAATAATGTTTCATAATGATTCCTAAGATTCTGTGACTTATAATAATGAGAAACAAAATGTTGTTATATTTAAGTATTGGTACATTCAGTTTAGTTTCGGGCTGCAGGTCTGTGGTTCATCTCCTTTTCAGAGTACCAGATAAGTTCAGGTTTTTTCATGAATGTCATTCTGAGCTCATGATAAAGGGGCAGTGGCTATCTAGGGAATATTTGTCTCATGGTTTTAGCTTTAAGTTCCCAGATTGGTAAGCAGAAATTTGTGAGGCCTCTTTAGCTCTTGACGTGGAAGTCACATCATGATTACTTTGTATTTTCCACTGTCCAAAGAGAGTCATCAGGTCATGCTTAAAATTAGTGAACAGGGAACCATACTCATTCCTTGGAAATAAGGAGAGAGAATAAATATTAGCTGAACAATTATATAATTTATAACATCCATAATGAATAAAAATGTTTTTCAGCTAAAGTAAGATTATTTTGTACTTCTTCAAGCACTGATATTATTCTATCATTTAATTATCTTGTGACAATTGTTTGTTCAACCATAAAGAATTTAAATTCTATAATGAGTTAAGCCAAATTTTCATATCTTGTTATTTTTATTCAAAATTGAACTTAAGACCATAAGAAAAGTATACAATGTACTTTATTGGCATGGGAAAAACTATTATAAATGAAATGGGAATATGCATTTATATTTGAATCATAGGATGGCTATGCCTTTCTCTTTTTAAAAAGGCAAAAAACCACAACCAGAATTACAATTAGAAATATGAAAATGAGAAAGTAGACTTGGACGTAAAATACATATATATTTTTTGAAAAACTGGTTTTAAAACAGCTTTCTGAGAATTCAGTATAATGGCCAATTATACTTCAATAGAAAACGGGAGGTCTTAATTACAGTAGATGGGGTACAGAGAGAAGATGGGAGGGGAGGGGAGCGGGGATAGTAGAGGACAGGAAAGGAAGCAGAATACAACAGACACTAGTATGGCAGTATGTAAAAACGTAGATGTGAAACCGATGTGATCCTGCAATCTGTATACGGGAAAAATAGGAGTTCATAACCCACTTGAATCAAACATATGAAATATGATATGTCAAGAGCTATGTAATGTTTTGAACAACTAATAAAAAAAGAGAAAAGGGTAGGTGTTAATTTTTTCTTTGAACTGTAGAGTTTTGTTGGAATTTATCAAATAGTTTCTTTTCTATATAGGTACTCAATAGATCTATTTTAAGAACTTATGTTTAGTGTTTTTGAATATATCTTAGATTCCACAGAAATGTTCTCTATAGTCTAAAATTGGCCACTGTGTTTCATAATGCTATCCAGCTAATTGGAAAAAATAATGGTGTTGCTCATCAGTAATAATAAGCATTATGTATCACTCTCTGGGATCTTATCCAAAGACAATATATAACAATATTCAATGTTTTAATTTTTATTGCATCCTTGGTAAAGAGACCATAACAATATAATTTTATTATTTTTTTCAATTGTATTTTTTCAAATAAATTCAGAGTTTATTACCTTATAAAGTGTCCTCTAAGTTTAGATTTGTTATATCACTTTTAAATAAGATACTTTTCCCTTAATCTATATAAAATTAAATATTACCTAATGAGACATATATTCTCATGAGTTAATATGAAAATTGTAGTTTAATATCTAGCTCATTTACTTGCTTTAATCTTTACCCTTAAATATGAAAATTAAATCAAGAAAATGTGTAACTTCCACTATACTAATGTTTAAGGAATTTTACAAATTATTTTCACATTATACAGCTTTTCTTATTTATTGAATTCTACGTGTATATACTTATCTTGCAAGTTTTGTCCACAATCTGACCCTACACTTTTAACTTTGGTATTCTCCTTATTTTTTTCACTCATAATATAGTAAGTCACTTATCAATCTGCATAGTTGGCTCCACATTTACCCTACCAGGTTGGCCTATAATTTCCACTTCAGTGTTGGTGTAGCAGGATCAAATAACATGCAATTTGCTGTTATTTGTATTAGATGTATATAGAATATTTAACTGATTTTCTTTACTATATTCATTTGTTTCTAGAAGTTTTAAAAAATTGAACATCATTCATCAATTCTCTCCATTCCCCTTTTTTTTGGCAATACTATTTTAACTTACTTACTGATTTAAAAAAAATCACTCAGTTGAACAATTATTTTTAGTAGATCTTTAGTGGATTTTCTTCCTGCTAAGAACCAGTGAAACTAATTCTACTACCTAGATGCTCTGTAAATTTCTTTCTATGTATTTATCATGAGTATCTTTCATAAAATCACAAATCTTAACATGTTCATTTTAGTTACTTCCAAATTTTAACCCCTAATTCAAAACTATTTCCCAAATTTTATCTTCCTGCTATATCTATCCAACCATCTATCCATTAATTGACCCACCCAATCACCTGACCACTACGTTTTGCAATCAATACACATGATAATTAAGCATTATCCAAACTGAACTATTCTCCTCCATTTCTCCTTTTTTTAAAAAAAAAAAAAAAAACTAATGCCATCACTATTAGCCCACTCACTCAAGCCAAAAGCCTTGGACTCACTCTAGGTTTCTCCTTTTTTGCCCATCTTCTACAAATTACTGCTCTTTGCTCCTCTTTTTTTTTTCCCCCATTGCTTCATCCGTATAGCCTATATGTCTGCAAATGTATTTCTTTCTAACAAGCAGTAAACTGAAATGTGAATCTTATCATAAGGTCAATTTAATACTTGATTCTATGGCAACTCTGGATATCTTCTGATTGCGGACCTCTGCCAGATCCACTACTACCTGTTCTATTTTACTCTGTGTACTAAGAGATGGACCTTTATGAACTAAACCACAGGATTCCTTGTCCTCTAGATGACTTCTGCCAATAGGACACTCAGGAAGGAGACTGGAGTATTGTGAGAATCAGCTCTGGGGTATTTATTAATTCATTTCTCTCCCGAGTTTCCGAAGATTGCCTTTGCATCTTCATCAAGACCATAGTTCCTGTTAAGTAATTAATTCCATTTAGCATCTTCTTCGAATAAAACTTACTTTACTTGCCCCTTAATACCTTGTACTGGTCATATGTCTCTGGGCAAGTCATGTAAGTTCATTAGGCTTCAGTTTCTTTATTACTGAAATACAAGTAATACTTTCTTGTTCATATGACTTCCATGAATATTATGTGAGATTGTATATTAAAGTGCTTGGGATAACATCTAATATATTTACAATTACCATTTTAGTAGATCATAGTTGTATAGTAGTAATTTTATGTGGTTCAAACCAATTATGCAACTTATAAAGATGAACTTTTAAATGTCCTTATTTCTAACTTTTTATAAAATTTTTAACTTGTTCCTAACTCTGCTCTTAGTTTCCAGATGTTACTTAAACATGCCTATTATTTCCTTCATTAGAAGTTCATGGAGATCTGTCTTGAAGTGACCAAACACTGGTTTCCTCTTCTTTCATTCGTCAGTTTGAATTTTAATTTCACAGACAACGTTTCACTGACAAATTTTCCTAAGTAACACCCACCTACTATATTTATTCTTAGTGATCCTTGTTTGTGCTTGCCACAAATGTCATATTTTATAACAATGTGTATTATTCACTTGTCTACAATGTAAAATCAGCCCTATGATGGTGTTTGGCTCTCAATAAGTATTTGTAGAAATAATAAAAATGTATATCCCTTTTGACATTAAAATTCTGCACCAGTTTCCCCCCCGAGTTAAAAAATGGAAATACAAACATTAGATCTAGACCCATCCCCCTTCACGAGTTTCCCCTCTCACCACACTCATGAATCTGGCTTATTCTCTTCATAACAAAGTATTTGTACCATAAATTGCTTGGCTTATTATCTTATGATTCTGAAATGACTATTTCCCCTTGTCTCCTTAGCTAAGGTTTCATTATTCTTTGACACTCACCACAAGTACCTTCTCTTCAAGACAGTACTTAGAATTTCTTGACAGAATTTAATTGTCCCTCATCGTTATTACCTTAATTATTTCGTATCCATTTCAGCTCTTTCAAAATGCATTGTATTGATTATTTATATATTATTTCTACTAATTGAGATCTATAAGGATACTCAGGCTGTCAATGAGCCTGAATTTGTGTGACAATGCTTGACAAAGTACTGGTGCTCCTTATGTTATTGTTATTAATCTGAAAATATCTTCTAGGCTTCAAGTTAGATGCTTAGGGTTAACCAGAGGCCTGTAGCCTATTCCTTCCCACATGGATGAATAATGAATGATTTCTACCATCTATATATTTATCATATCAACTTGTTTCTGACCTAGATTGATTTTATAAATAAACAATAAGTATGGCTGGCTGGAAGGTAGTCAAATAAGACGTTTTCTGTGTTTGTTGTATGTGTGCATGTATTTTACTGTATCTAAAATGTAGGAATCCCAAAACTCTAAAATATTTGTTTAACTAAAACAAGATTTATCACAATTCAGCAGAAAATGAACAACTGGTAATTTGGGGCTGCACCAGAGATGTAGTCTTTCATTTCTTCTTGATCCTTACATGTATTCTTTGAATCATTAGTATAGCTTGGTGCTGGGGAAGAACTATTATTAAAGTGAGCCTGATTTAATAATTAAATCCTTTGTTGTAATATAAATGCCACACCTGAGAAGAGAAACTGTAGATGAGTGTATTACTATGCCATATTAAGTAGTATCTGGTTCAAGGGCCTAATTATACAATAAGATAAATGGGGAGTAGGATTAAAGGATTTTCCAAGCACATAGTGGCAGAGATGAAAAATAAAACAGGGCTTGAACAGAAGAGTCTACATCTATAAAACTTGGATGTTAAAAAGGAGGTGTTCAGGTTCATAGGTTATGTGGATTTGAGGAGAAATGGACATGGACATATTATGGCAAATGTCAGGGAGAGACTCAATATGACCTTGAACCTCACCCATGAGTACAAAACTTTACAGATGCCTTATCTCAGTGGGATTTCTGAGTTCTAAATTACTCATTTAACTCCACATCACTTGAAATGGTCAACTACTTTATACCTTTTTATTCCATTTTGAAAGATTTACTATTATGATTATAGGAAAGAAGGTAGATAAGTTAAATAGGAAAGAAGAATAAATTAATTTTCTTACTAATTGATTAAAATGAAAATGTAGTTTCACTAATATTTTGTACACATGTATTTTGTCTTCTTGGTAATCATTAGGTAGAGAAGAAACTTATTATTTAGTAAAGGCTTATTTTTGCTATCTTCCGTTTACCTAGATAAGAAATAGACTCTGTGTATTTTAAATTCAAGCCAGAGAGAAAATACAGGACATTAGAAAAATCTGTGTTTATCACCTAGATATACTTTCCATTTTTTTCATTATATTTAATATATAATACCTAGAAAATGGAGGTAGGATTCTCAAAATTAATTTCAAGATTCTGTGATTTTGTCACTGACCATGATCCTTGAGTAAAATTTTAAAGATAGATAATATATGAATATATGACTGCCGTCTTAAGGCAGATCTTAAATTTGGATAATGGAATCAGAGACATATATAGAGAGATGCCATAAAACAGGCACACATATAGTTCAAAATTTCAGGACATGTTTTTTTTGGGGGGGATGGGGGTACCGGGGACTTAACTCAGGGGCTCTCAACCACTGAGCCACATCCCCAGCTCTATTTTCTATTTTATTTAGACGCAGGGTCTGAGTTGCTTAGTGCCTTGCTTTTGCTGAGGCTGGCTTTGAACTCGTGATCCTCCTGCTTCAACCTCCTGAGCTGCTGGGATTACAGGCATTCACCACCACGCCCAGCTGAACATTTTAATAAAATAATTTTGGTTCCACTATTGAAATAACAGTGGTACATCTAATTTCTGTTCATTTCTTCTTTTGAGAGTTGGCTACCTCATCTTTTGGTGTAATGTCAGTCTTATTAATATTTCAAACAAATATATTGTATATACTTCAAAACACAATAGTATATGTATCTTTGATGAACTAGATACATGAATAAAGGATCTCAGAATTATATCCAAAATAATATTTAAATATTTTATTTTACTGATTGTCAAAATTACATGTTCATTCTCATATATCAAGGATGTGAAAGATAGTGTGTTCATTGAACAGAGGGAAGAGAAAAACTTCTAAATGTTGGCTATCACGAAATTCTAAAATCTCTTTTTTCTGCTTGAATCAATGACCTATACATTTGTTTTGTTATTTGTGACTAGTTTGCAAGTGACAAACTATTTTAAGTGATAAAGAAAATATTTGGTTTGGGCTGGGGTTGTGGCTCGGCAGTAGAGCGCTCGCCTTGCATGTGTGAGATGCTGGGTTCAATCCTCAGCACCACATACAAATATAAACAAGTGAAATAAAGGTGTTGTTTCCAACTTCAACTCAAAAGTAAATATTTTTTGAAAAAGAAAATATTTGGTTTATATAACTCAGAGGTCTAATTGCATTAGGTTAACTTTATTTCTATTATTGTATTCAGCCCTTCATTCTTCAGTGGTGGTCTAATTCTAAGGCTTGTATAAATGGAAACAGAAGAACCATAAGCAACTCTATTCCTCTCATTCTTGTTTATATTACTAGTTCCATCAAAAATCTTACAAAATGCCTCTGACTTTGTAGCTTTAGGTCATAAGTCTATTTCCAAAGCAGTCATTTTTTTTTTTTGGGGGGGGGTTGGGATGCTCTAATTCACTGAGATCAAACTAGGAGAACTTCCCTGGTTCTTGGGGTTGGATTAACAACTCTTGAATCACCTGGGCAGGGAATGGGAAGTTCCTGTCTCCCCAGTAATGTTTTTAAGTACAGAACAATAGTTAGATTCTTCTCCCTTCTGGTCTTTAAAAGTTACATGCATGTACAGATATATCACAATGAATACTGATATTATACTTAATTATAATGCATCAATAAAAATTAATAAAATGTTATGAAGTTGGGAAGACTGTGTACTTTCTCCTTTTGTTTCCTTCGCCTTCCATTGATCTAAGCCAATCCTTCCCTTCCTTTTTATTTAATATATTTTAGAAGATTGAATGTAATTTTCAAAGTCATATGCTATATCTATATAAAATAAAGTGAAACAGATGAAGACAATGATGTCAAGATAAACTAAAATGGGGGTATAATATGAAGGCAAAAAACAAGAATAGTTTTTTGTTGTTTTTTCTTTTTATCAGTGTCTTAAAATCCCAAACATTTCCACAAGGAAGATAATATATTCTGCAGTCTAAGAAATTCATAAGACCAAAGAGGTGAACTAACAGTTACATGATTAAGAAATGAAACAGCTCCTAAGAATAAATACAGCTATTTCTGAATCGGATGGAAGATATTTCTTTCAACAGTCCTCACATAAAGAACATGCAACACAATGTACAATAGTGACAACAGTTCTCTAGCAATGCAGCTGTTGAATTCATAGAAATATTTTTGTTCTACAGTCCTAGAATAAATATAGCTATTTGGTTTATAGGAATATTTATAAGAAGTCCATCAATATATGTTAATGTCCTTATATGAAATTTGAAATCTATAAAAACTAACTACTAAAATGTTTACTAGAACAAAAGTCAAGATCATAACAGGACTAATAAAGACTTTATTTTCTTCAAATTTTTATAAGAAACTATTGCAAATTTGTAACCTTGATATATTATAAAATTTGATTTTTGAAAAATTATTCCATTGCTTTTGGGAGAATCAGTTGGTGTTTGACATTATAGGTTAGATTATAATTGTATTAATCTAAAAAAGAAATGTCAAGGAAGAACTTTCAAAAATGCTTTGGCACACCAATTTCATTCCTTCTGAAAAACTAGAATGACTCCTTAGTCTGTGCAATTTAGAACTTGTTTTCTAATTAATGCTCTCTTTCACCTCTCCTAATGTATATGCTTACCAAATATTAACATATTTTGGTTTATCTATCTTCTCTCCTCCAGCAATTGCATATTTAATCTGTGTATATATTAGCCCCAAAATAGAATACACAAGTATGGATAGGTGAATAATCTTATAAATACATAAGGAGAGAATGAGTTAGCCATGTGGAACCCTACTAAGTCTGTCATCATGTATTGATGAATAAACAGTTTCCAAAATTCTTTAAATGTGTATGGATATCTAAGTTGGATAAATATAAAACATGGGAATAATTCAAATAAATCATACCTTCTAAAGTTATTTCTTTTAAATACAATCTATTGAACAAAACATGGGTTCAAAATTTTGCAAGAAAAACATAGTTTTTCACTTTGAGACACCATGTAGCATTTTTTAAAGAGTTTATCTACTGAAAGTGTCAGATAAAGCAATGAAAATATGATAAAAAATACTCCATCTATTCCATGATTCCAAAGTCAAGCCACTAAGTGTTTTTTTCTTCTCACCCCCATGGCCTCTCTAATCCAAGATAACTTTCTCCTAATTCTCTGTGTATATGAAAGTATAAACCTTCAATTGGCAGGATAATTCTTATAATTATGTGAAGTCAAATAAAAAAAATAAGTAGAATTTTTGGAACCTTTTTTGGCTTACTAATGTTTCTTTCATGTTTCCTTTTTTGGGGGAATTGTGGTAATACCGATGGCATTTAAGGACATTTGGAGAGGTCATATAATATTCCAGGTAAACAACAAAGCTGGACTGGCTCATTTGTACCTGCTCAAGTTCCCATGGTTGCATTACTTACAAAGACAGTTTATTATAAGAGTAAATGGTAGTATCTTGCACTTCAGAAGTTAAAAATAAAATGACTTTGAACAAGACAGCCATCTACTTCTTAGACACTACCTTGATTAATCTCTGTCAACATCTATAGATTTCACCTTAAACTCTGCCAATTTTCCAAGGCTATTTGGCACTGGATCTTAAGCAGACAAACCTATACTGATGAGACTTTGACATTATCTTAAATTACAGTGATTCAGTTTGGAGCTGAAAGATTATGTAGGAATAGGGGGGAAAGTTGAGTAAAAATAAATGGCAGGAAACAGAGAATATATTTTATTAAAATTTCATAACACATATTATCAAAAAATATATTACAATATTTGAAAATTGTATTAAATGGTATGTAAATGGTACTAGTACTATTTGTGTAATCATCTATAAAGGTAGGAAGTGAATACTAAAGTGTTCATCAAGTTATTAATGATATTTCACAGATAGATTCCATTTTATATGTTACACGTTAAAGTTTCCTGTTAGAAAAGCAGATAATCAGTGGGGTTTTATTTTGCTTTTTGTTTACTTGTAGGTATCATTTAAAAGTTTATAACTTGGTTCCAACATTTTGCAGTCCCACCAGGAAGGTATGAGTGTACCCTTTCCCTCATATCCTTGCCAATGTTTATTGTTGCTTGTATTCTTGATAATTGGCGTTCTGGCTGGAGTGAGACTGAAACCCTAAAGTGGTTGTGATTTGCATTTTTCTAATTGCTAGAGATGTTAAACATTTTTTCATGTATTTGTTGATCAATTGTATTTCTTCTTCTGGGGAGTTCCTTAGCCCATTTATTGATTGGGTTATTTGTTTTTTCAGTGTTGAGTTTTTTTAGTTCTTTATATATCCTGGAAATTTGTGCTCTGAGGTGTGTATGGTAAAGATTTACTCCCATTCTGCCGGCTCTCTATTCATGTTCTTGATTGTTTTCTTTGCTGAGAAGAAGCTTTTTAGTTTGAATTTATTCCATTTATTGATTCTTTTTTAAATTTTTTTTTAGTTATACATGGACACAATATCTTTGTTTATTTTTATGTGGTGCTAAGGATAAAACCCAGGGCCTCACATGTGTGAAGCAAATGCTCTGTCACTGAGCCACAACCCCAGACCCTCTTAATTATTGATCTTACTTCTTGTGCTTTAAGAATCTGTTAAGGAAGTCAAATCCTTGACCAACATGGTGAAGATTTGGGTGTACTTTTTGTTCTATTAGATGCAGTGTCTTTGTTTTAGTGACTAAGTTTTTGATCCACTTTGAGTTTATTTTTGTGTAGGGTGAAAGACATGGGTTTAATTGCATTTCATTAAATAATGGATTTCCAATTTTCCCAGGACTACTTATTGAAAAAGTCTATCTTTTCTCCAGTGAATGTTTTGGTGCCTTTATCTAGTATGAGATAACTGTATTTATGTGGGTTTGTCTCTGTGCCTTGTATTCTATAACATTGGTCTATGTGTCTGTTTATGTGCCAATACCATAGTGTTTTTGTTGCTGTGGCTCTGTAGTTTAAAGTCTGGTATTATGATGCTTCCTGCTTCACTCTTCTTCCTAAGGATTGCTTGGCTATTCTGGGTCTCTTATTTTTCCAAATGAATTTCATGATTGATTGCCATTTCTATTTCTTTGAAGAATATCATTGTGATTTTAATAGGAATTGCATTAAATCTGTATAACGCTTTTGGTAGTATGGCCATTTTGACAATATTAATTCTGACTATCCAGGAGCATGGAAAGCAGTATAGAGATTCCTCAGAAATCTTGGAATGGAACCACCATTTGATCCATTTATCCCACTCCTCAGTTTATACCCAAAGAACTTAAAATCAGCACACTATAGTGACACAGCCATATCAATGTTTATAGCAGCTCAATGCACAATAGCTAAACTATAGAACCTAGGAGTCCTCCAACAAATGAATGGATAAAGAAAATGTATATATACACAATGGACTATTATTCAGCCTTAAAGAAGAATGAAAAGATGGCATTTTCCAGTAGTAGAGGAGTTGGAGAATATCATGTTAATAGAAACAAGCCAATCTCTAAAATCAAAGGCCGAATGTTTTCTCTGATATACGGATGCTAATTCACAAGAGGTGGCGGCACTAGGAAAGAATAGTTACCCTGGATTAGGTATAGGGGAGTCAAGGGAGGGGATGGATATGAGGGAAGAAAGGATAGTGGAATGAATCTGACATTATTACCCTACATATATAACTACATGACTGGTATGATTCTACATCATGTACAACCAAAAGAATGAGAAATTATATTCCATTTATGTATGGTATGTCAATATTCATTCTACTGTCATCTCAACTAATTAGAACAAATTTAAGAAAAAAAAAGAAAAAAAAATTTAGAAATTATAACTTGTATTTAGTTCCACTAGTCTATTTTCTCTTTGGTAAATAAAATCAACCACTGACAAGCAATGAGAGCCACTGTTTACTTGATACTGCTAGGAAAATAATACTAGAAAATAATTTCCAAAATAATTCTAGGATAATCTTATTCCTCTGTTTTGAAATTCCCTAGGTTAACTTCTGGGAGCAGATAAAATGAGTTTTCATTCAGGGACATGCTCTTGATAGGTGCTTTAATTTTTACCTGAGAATATCTTGCTTTCTCCCAGCAATGCAGAGTCTTAAAGTACAAAGTTCTGTACCTCACTGACAAAAAAAAAAAAAAAAAAAAGAGTAGATCACAGCTATTTTGTAAGTTACTTTAAACTCAGTGCTATTTTTAATAGCTGTAAAAATCCAGGCTGGGAAATACATTTATGCAAATGTGTCTAAAGAAGCCTCTCCTTATCACATCTGGCCATGAAGACGTATTTGTGAGAAACATAAGTTGGGACACATTTTGTACAGGAATAGGGAAAGGAAAGATGAACCAACAAAGGAGAATGAGAAAGAGGGAACTGAAAAGAATCCGAGGAAAGATCTCTGCAGTGTCCACTCAGACAGTTATAGGGCAGCAAAGCAGATTTGCTTCATAGCAGAGGAAAATGGATCCATCAGGACCACACAGCCCAGACCAGTGACATTGGGGTAAGCACCCTGGCAAGCCTAGGGACTGTCTTTGGGTCATCATGCACTGGAGGGACAGAGATCTGGTTCCTGGATGATGGCAGCTACAAGCAAAAGGCTACTAGGAAAACTTCCCTGAAAATCCCAGGAAACAAAGCAGTAGTCACATGCAAACAACCAGAAGGAGATCAGTTAAGGTGGAAAATTGCCTGATCCAAGGCATCAAAAAGTGGCTGCTCCCAAGCCTTAACTGGCTCCCAACTTCACCTTTGGGCACATCTAGTCAGTGAAAGTGCATTGAATGGACACTGGCTGGACCTTGCATCAATCATAGCTAACAGAGGGGATAGAGGCCCACCATTCACAACTGGGGACAGTGGAAAGTAGAACCTAGGTGAACCATTTGAGTTCTTGACCACAATAACCCAGAAAGGAGCGTTGACCAGAGGAGTTCTGTCCACAGAACACTCATGTAAAATCTATACCCAGCAATCCTGTACTCACAAACAGCCACCAGGGGTGACACCACCATGACAAAAGTAGAGGGAACATGTACACAGTTACCCACAGCACTCATGGGATCATTCCAGAACCTGCATTCTGAAATCGTGCACACAATAGAATCATCCAAGCCACAATACTGGACCCTCCCAGCAGTCAGGTCCCTGATCTGAAAAACCAGGATTAGCTGGTGGGAGGGCCATAGAAACTAGGGAAGTGGATCTTGCACCCCAGCAACTCTGGAGGGATCCAAAGCCAAAGAATGATGGACATCTGGTAAGTGTCCAAACCCCAATGAAATCCAAATGAAAGTCCAACAAGAATTTTCTTCACCTCAGCATGGTTTACTATAAATAACTCTAATGTTAACTTTGAACATATCCATGACTTTCATTTGAACAATAGTGATTACTCTAATAGCCGAAATTGTACATTTAACCCCTTTGAATGTATTTCATCTAATGATTTAAAGCATTAATTGGAATCAATTTACCTATCTTCGTTTTCCTAGCTGGATTTTTTACCTGCTCCTCTTATTCCCTACTCACCCACTACCTCAATTACCCAACATCCATCTATTCCTCCTTTCCGCTTTGTTATGAATTATTCTTTTCTGTTTCCTTTTCTTTCTCTCTCATTTTATTCTGATTTTTCCTCTTTACCTCTTTCATCCCTTATTTAATGTTATAGCAATTTTAGTAATTCTGGGGGAGTACCAGGGTTTGAGCCCAGGGGCAATTAAGCCATACCCCAGCCATTTTATTTTTTAAATTTTGAGATAAGGTTTCACTAAATTTCTGAGTGCCTCACTAAATTGATGAGGCTGCCTTTGAACTTGTGATCCTCATGCCTCAGCCTCCTGAGATGTTGGGATTATAGGTGTTTGCTACCATACCTGATCAATTTTAGTAAATTTAATAACTACTTTGTTGATATATTACAGAACATTACTACAAGCTTATACCTGAATTTAAGGAACTGTGGAAAACAACATCAATAAGTTTTTATTTCTCATAAGATTGAATAGTACGAGGCTTGGCTCTGAAGATATTATAGCCAATAGGGTTCCGTGGCATCTCTCAAATTGGCAACGTCAGGGTGTATCTTGGTGTTGCATATGTGTGTTAGTAATCTTTTTTTGTTAGTGTGACTAAAGGGCCTGACCAGCACAACTGTCGAGGAGGAAATGTTTATTTGGGGGCTCAAAGTTTCAGAAGTCGTGGTCCATAGATAACTGGCTCCATTCCTTGGGCCCAAGGTGAGGCTGAACATCATGGTGGAAGAGTATGGCAGAGGGAAGTGGTTCACATAATTATCAGAAAATAGAGAGATTCCAATCTCCAGATAGAAAATATATACCCCATACAATTTCCTCAATGCCCACCTCCTCCAGCCACACACTACCCATCTTCAGTTACCACTCAATTAATCCCTATCAGGGAATTAATTCATTGATTGGGTAAGGTTCTTGCATTGTTTCACATGTGAGTTTTTGGGGGACACCTCACATCCAAAACATAACAATAACTAAAAAGAAAGATAAAAATATAACACAATTTTTAGTCTGTAACACTTTAAATATATTAAGCATTGGTAGTATCAGATAAGACTTGGCACTCTTCATTGCAGTGATAAACTTTGTGTAATAGCACATTTTGTATATCTCAATGAGTAAGAATTAAGGGTTCTATGGAATAACAGTTACTAGGGAAAATATCCAGAGACATTACTCCCATGTTACATGTATAACCCCCTGGTCATATTTGGGCCAACTCTGAAGTCCACAAATCTCCCTAAACCAGACTGGAGACTTTGGAAAAAGATCATGGCTTTCATATTTAAAGTAGGAAGTTAATTGCATGTATTAAAAGTCAAGCTTCGCACCGTTTATGTGTCCTTATAAAAACTATAGTACCCCTTTTGTTTCAATTTTCTAATATACAAAATAGATATGTTATAATAACTACATCACAGGACTATTGTATTAAAGATGAAAGCACATATACACTGTCACAGATGATAAGAATTTAATAAGTGTTTGGGGTTATTGTTATTCTTGGCATCACAAACCAAAGAGTAATAATAGAAGACAGTATCAGATAAGACTTGACACTCTTCATGGATATATACATGTAATGACCAATTATGTGACCACAATAATTCACCCTATTCTAATGATTCAGGTGAGATTTTCAATGTGTCAGACTTTATATTTTATTTATTTACTTATTATTTTACCTTAATATTGCTCAACAGAATAGAACTGCCACTTGGAACTTCCTTTATTTTTGTATGATTTCTGTTTAAGGATGCTGAGGGACTATTCCTTTGAGTCATTGCTTCTTTCTTTCTTTTTTAATGTTTTTATTAGTGTATTATATATTGCTGGGAGCCACAGCCAATTAATATGATGCATGGCATTTTTGATTGAAAGGTGATGCCAGCTAGCCATTGAGATGATATGATTATGTTAAAAATTACATTCATATGGATACCGGACTCCTGCTGCGGGACTCCTGGAGAGTTCCCATTGGTTGGGAAAGTGCAGTAGGAGGGAATTCCGGAGGAGGCGCTTGCGCTGGAGTTCCGGGAAGGAACCGGCAGAACGCCGCGTGGGTGGATCGGGAAGCTTCCCGGGCAAGGACGTGGTGTTGGCGGTTTTTTCAAATAAAGTTTGTTCCTGTTTGAGTGGCTCGTGATCTTGTGCCCAGCCAGACAGCGGCAATACATAATAGTGGGGTTCATTCTGACATAATCATACATGCATGGAATATAATTTGACCCACTTTAGACCCTAGTACTTCTTCTTTCCCTCCCCAACTTCCTTCCCCTGCTCCTCCTGCCTCTACTCTGCTGGTCTTCCTTCTATTTATTTACTTATTTTTTAAATATTTACTTTTTACTCTTCAGTGGACAACACATCTTTATTTTATTTGTATGTGGTGCTGAGGATCAAACCCAGTGCCCCGCGCCCGCCAGACGAGCATGTTACCTGTTACCGCTTGAGCCACATCCCCAACCCTCTATTTGTTTATTACTCTTTAAATTGGTGATATACATATGGTGGAATTCACTGTAGTATATTCATGTATGTACATGGCATAATTTGGTAAATTTCATTCTGCAGTTCCTTCCCTTTCCCATTTGTCCTTCTTTATCTATTCCCTTCCTCTACTCCAATTGATCTCCTTTCAGTTTTCAAGAGATCCCCCCCCTTTTTTTCCTTATCCTGCTCTAGTTTGCACATACAAGAGTAAATATCTAACCCTACCAGCTCACAATAGGAAAAAATATATCCTTATGATAACAAGGTTAAAAATTCTGTCAGTTTGCAATTTTGTACAACAGAATATACTAATTAGATAGTAAACACTGAGGAATTCATAGCACTTGGAAGAATACACAATGTTTGGGTTGTCAGAACTTTGGGTTATGGCAATCTCCACATTTATAAAAACTGTTAGTAGATTACTACTTTGGGCAACTCAAACAACAAATGTTAGATAGCAATATATTTTCAAAATGTTTCAGATATTTGGGCAAAAACTTTGTTTTCTATTTATCTTGTAGATGACATTTTAAAAATAAAGTCCATATGTTTTAAATTATCTCTTATATTTCTGTTCTTATGATTTTCCCTTATTAAGTCAGATAAATTAATTTGATTTGGGAAATATTAGATTTATCATAACAAAAATACAAAGAAATAATGACTCAATAGATAGCTTTTGAGTGAAAACATATTAACAATCTTAAAAGCTGAGTTTTATTTGGATAGAAAGGGATTTTCTATATTTCCTAAAGTTTCAATACTATTGAGAGGTGAACTTAAAAGGGTCAATCACAGTTATTCCATATTTTAGAAAGCATAAACATTTTACCTTACTGAGCTATGAATCACAGTTTCTATAGGGAAAATAAAAGATCCAATCTTGGGAAATCCATGTTATAAAAAAGAAATGGTAAATCTATCTTTCTTTCTCAGTGGTTTGTAAGAGTAGAATAGGTTAGAAGGAAAATGTTGGGTACTGGTGTCTTTTTTTGAGAGAGAGAGAAAGAGAATTTTAATATTTATTTTTTAGTTTTCGGCGGACACAACATCTTTGTTTGTATGTGGTGCTGAGGATCGAACCCGGGCGGTGCGCATGCCAGGAGAGCGTGCTACCGCTTGAGCCACATCCCCAGGCCTACTGGTGTCTTTAATACACTCATGTCTAGGCTGAAACCAGGAAGCTACCTTTAGAAATACTATGCAGAGATCTTAGAAACATCAAGGACTAAAGATTTATGGGCCTCTGGGTAAAGCCTGTGGGAACCTGAAAGCCTGGGCATGGCTGAAAAACCTCCTTCTAGACTTCATTCCACAAACTGCAGAGTGACCACACAGTGGTGGTCAGGGGAGATGGCCAGTTAATTGAGACCGACCAGCGAGCCTCTGAGGCAACCCTGGTTTCCCACATTCTGGGCTTGTGATAATTGACCTAGTGAGAAGACTCTGAAGTACTAGGAGGGTCGATGGACCTGACTGTCTACAATGAGGAGAGCAAATGGTTGGTATCATGGATTTGGGGTGTCAGATCAAGGACATCTTTATTAAATGTGGCCACCAGTCCAAACACCAGAACAGAGCAGCTACTGTGCAATTGAGACCAGAGAGAATCCAATGCACAGGATTTAATTTGACTGTAATTCCTTCTCTCCCCTGCTGCCAGAAGAACAAATTACCCATACTCCCATACAGTTTGTTAATATGAACTTCCCTTTTATACCATGATAGTTACTAAAGCCCAGCTGAACTCCCAGAATCATTGCAGAGAATCAAAGGAATAGGAAATAAATTAGAAGACAGATATTTACTCAGATTAATTTAAAACAAAGATAAAATCTCAACTGAAAAAACGACATTGCCAAATTAAAATTTGTTCTTGACCCCTTAGTACATGTATGTGTGTTTATTCCTTAGTGCTTAGTGAGAGGGTTAAGGGGATGAAATGAGATGGTTGATTTGGAAGACAGCACCAATTAGATTATTAAAGTATTTGAAACAAAAAAAAACTGAATATATTGCTTATTAAGCTAGGGACATGTGTGTGTGTGTGTGTGTGTGTGTGTGTGTGTGTGTGTATACACACCATACAATCTCTCTGAACAAAGCAACATGACCTTTTATAGAGTTTAGGGAAGCAAGGAGGTCAGGGATCATCAGATTTCAAAAATGGAACTGTGTGACACTGGTTGATCTTGGCCATAGAAACATTATTAATGAAGTGTGTCTGTTGATGTTGGTTATACTTTAAAAAAGATGAAGTTGCTATTGATTGACTGAATTTCAAAAGCCAGCATGCTGGCCATTGATAGATTGCGATATATTTAATATAATTGTTATGGTTAATATTCACCATGGCATGGAAACAAAATTTCTATCACTAAACTTTTACTTGACAACATGTTTTGATAAATGTATTCATTGTGGAATGGCTAAATCAAGCTAATTAACATATGCATTGCCTCACATACATTTTGTGGTGAGAACATTTGAAGACAAGTCTTTTTCTAGGAAGAAAGTTATTCTTTTATATTTTTATTCTCAATAGGAAAAAATAAGTTATATTTCAATGTTAAATTTTTGAGTATGTTATATAATAATCTTAATATAATTTATATTATAGGTATATATGCAAGCAGATTTTGCTTATGAAGTAAAGGTTCCAAAGAAAGTATGGAACCTAAGTAATCCTAGAGAAGCCAGATAGCTAAATATAATGATGTATTTGAACATATGACAAATCTGGAATTTTAAAACAAAGGAAAAGTGAATGAGGATGATTTTTTTTTCCAGAAAAGTAAAGAAGAAAGTATGCCAAATGGACCATCTGCAATGTGAAAAGGTTTATAAAGTATAAGAGAGCTTATTTTAATACTTTAAGTTAGAATGGTTAACTGGGAAAATATTAGCCTCAATGTTAACAGAAACAATATGTATGTCCTATGAAAAGCTCAAACAAAATTAAAGGCTAAATACCAAGTCCTCCAAAATTGCTAAAATATCATTTGATTCACGTAACATGAATAAAAATGTTTTAAATCATCAGAATAATTTCTCCTATGAAATAAGACACTTAGTAACGTAAATTGTAGTGGAGCCACTGGGGGAAACATATTCACTAAGCAGCTACAGTTTCTTCCAATTCCAAACTCATAAAAAAGACAACTAACAATAATAGTACTAATAATTGTTTAGTAAAGATAAATATATAACTGTTACTATGCTTAGAAGAATTGTTATCATATTTATGCTCTTTCCCTTTATATTATTTTCAGGCACTACCATACTATAACACATTACCACAAATGGTGTGACTTAAAACAGCATAAACTTCTTATCCCATATTCTGTAGGTCTACACAAATCTTACTGGGCTAAAATCAAGGTGTAAGAAGAATGAGTTCCTTCTGGACACTGTAAGAGAACATCCATTTCCTTCTCTTTTCCAGCTTCTAGAGGTCATCCTCATACTTGGCTCGTGACTCTGTACCTTGATTTTGAAACAAAAAACATAGTATCTGTTTGGCCCTTTTCCCATCATTATTTCTCTTTTCCCGGACTTTCTTATGTTCTCCTCTTCCCCTTTTAAGAAACCTTGTGAATACACTGGACATAGCTAGCTAATCCAAAATTACCTCCTTATTTTAAGGCTGCCTAATTAACAACCTTAATTCCATCTGACAATTTAATTCTTTTTGCCACATAGCCTAATATAGTCACAATTTGGGGGAATTAGGTCATGGACATCTTTGGGAGCTATAATTCTACTTCCCCAAAACATTTTTGTCTTTTTTTTTTCTTGGCTAAAGTTTCCATTTTCATTATATCAGTATAAGTGAGCAATAAGGCAACTGAATGTTAAGCCAGTCATCAGACTTTTCTTACCCGGACAAATAAATAAGTAGTAAGATATGGGACCCATGTAGCAACCCACATAGGAGCAATCAAAATCTTCCTTGCGATTTTTATATTGGAGATTGCTCATGAAAATATTAGAATGTGGTACACACACACACACACACACACACACACACACACACACACTCACTCACTCACTCTCTCTCACCATTTGTTCTTTAACCTAGTTCAAATTGGTTATCCTTCACTGCAATCAAGGAGTCTTCTGTATCATTTGACTAAAAGTGACTATACAGAAAGTTCTGTCAGGGGATGGGAAATAATGTTCAACCTGAATACTTCACCTCTTAGATTGGCACTAGTTGAAAAGTGATATGGACAATGATTTATTGTCTAATTTGCTTTATTTTCTCAGAAAGTACTGTGTGCAAATCCCAAGAAAGGAGTCATAATCTTATTTCTTAACTGGATCCCCATCAGCAGCTAAGAGGCTATAACACCAGAGGGTAATAAATCAGCTTAATATGGTATTGACTAATGGTTTTGTAATTTTCAAAGTGCCTGTATTGTTCTAAATCTTGTTAAGTTTTTACACTGCATTGATATGATTTCTTTTTGTAAAAAAAGATACTCTCAGAAATTATTGGTGACCTTCCAATTTCATTTTTCTGCTACACTGAAACCATGGCAACCTGCGGATGGTGCATTTCATTTTTTTTCTGTTAAAGGAATTTCAATCTTCTTGGACTAGTTTCCTTTCAGATAAAAATCACTTTACTACAGATATATGAGGTGCATATTATTCCAAACCTTGAAATAAATTTCCAATATATTATTTTGCATGCTTTAATATGAACTAAATTTAAGTGGTTAAAATATATACATATAGAACTGCTTTCTGAATTTAACAGTTTCTAAAATATGTCTTACAAAACAAAATTACAATTTCTTTAACGTGGCATGTTTTTACTTGTTAAATCACGAGAAGCAAAAATAGGACTAAGAACTAAATTCTCTAGCACAGGTCATGATCTAGTTTAACAACAATCTAAACTGCAGGATACTTTATGTGGATTATATATGGGAGTATAGAAACTTCACAGTTGTGCTAAAGCAGAAAATACATTTTATTTAGTTTAAGTGTAAATCCAAACTATGGTAACTACTTTAAAAATGTTATATGTAAAAAAAAAAAAATATATATATATATATATATATATATATATATATATATATATATATATATATGCATTATGGTGTTGAGATAGGGCCCCTGGAAATCATGATATCTCATATTTGAATATTGCTTATACAAGAACTATTTACTGATTCCTTGCTATATGCCAATCACTGCACCACACACTGGGGTATAAAATGGTGAAATAAACCAAAGTCTTCAGCTCTCCTGGAGTTGTATATGAGGGATAAACTGTGTTGATAGCTAGGAAGGATGTTATTTGAGTAGAATGAGATAACATAGGAGGCACAGATGTATGGTGAATTGATGTCCTTCCAAGAAATCTACATCCTAATAACTGAAAATTTGTGGATATGTTACCTGTATATAGCAAACGGAAATTTATAGATGCAATTGAATTAAAGATCTTGGAGTAGGGCTGCGGTGTGGCTCAGTGGTAGAGCACCTACCTAGCATATGTGAGGCAACAGGTTCAATCCTTAGCATCACATTTAAAAAACTTTAAAAATAAAGGTATTCTATCCATCTACAACTAAAAACATTTTTTTAAAAAAGTTCTTGGGGAGATTGTTCCAGTAGGTACAATGGTTTCCTATAAGAGGAAAATGGAGGGGGACGAGTGGTCACAGAAAGATGCGTGAACTTGGAAGCAGATTTCAGAGAAAGGAAAAGATGCCACACAGATGTCTTTGAAGATGGAGGATGGATCCATGTATGTACCAATGAATCTACCTGACCTATAGGGTCTAGTAAAAATAAGGAAATTGACAAATAAATTAAATATTAATTAAAATAGTTAAAGTGGTGGATATGGTGATTATCCTGATTTGTTCATTCTACAAGGTAACCAAGTGTCAGTTATTTCACTGCTGTGACCAAAAGACCTGACAAGAAGAATTTTAGGAGGAAAAGATTACTTTGGGGCTCACAGTTTCAGAGGTGTCAGTCCATAGACAGCCAGCTCCATTCCTTGGGGCTCAAGGTGAGGCAGGACATGATGGTAGAAGGTTGTGGCAGAGGATTAATGCAATAATTAGTTAAAATTCTTACAGCCCAATCATTCCATCTCTAAACTTTCTTACACTGTCTCACACATGAGCTTTTGGGAGACAGCCCATATCTAAATCACAATATCAAGTATGTACAATTATTATATATTAATAAAATTTTAAAAATATAGAAAAAGAAAGAAATGAAAAGAGAGAGGGGGGAAAAATGAATATTAGCTTGCTGATACCTTCATTTTAGTCCAGTGAGACATGTTGGACTTACAAAAGTGAAACAAGAAAGTGTGTTGCTTTAAGATTAATTTGATTTTTTTTATAGCAGCAACAAGAAAATACTATCACAAGACAGCTCTTTTTACAGTAAAACTAATCTTAGATAAATAACCTGATATGACTCAGTGGATAATTCTAAAGATAGACAATGGATTTTAAGTTAATATTTTTTATACCTTCAACCACACCAAGTGTGACTGTTCATATTTACAAAAATATTCTGAATATTCTTTTCCTTCTATTCAGTGTCTCATTTCAATGTGTTCCTTTGGCTCTTCATTTGTCTTCCACATATGACCATCAAGTTGATCGTTAGTTATGTTCAGTGTAACCTCTGATATTTATACGATTTAAAGTCATTTCTTGCTTGTCTAATTTACCTTGCACCCTCCTTTGCTCCCATCACAAATGTCTATATATATATATATATATATATATATATATATATATATCTGCATGCACTTAAATACGTATTATAAGGTTTTTTCCATTCAGAAAAATTACAGGAAAGGACTCCTATCCTGTCTTGGTAAGGAATCATGTTGTTCTTGAGTTTAAACAGATGCTTTTTACTTTGTTTCCTTCTATGCATAATGATTTTCATTTAACAAAATTCTTTGAAGCCAACAAAGAAGTACCTTGCTGAAATAAAAATCAAAATTATAAAAAGAAAAAATGAAAATATCATACATAGGGTTTAAGTAGTGTATATCTGAGGACAATCAGTGTTCTTTCAAAATTATATTCTATAATGACTGCATATTAAATGCCAAACATCAGAATTGGAAACCATAGGAAATTGCTTTGCCTATATTTTATTTTTTTTCCATGTATTGACTAATTCTGTAATTTCTTGATCTGACAAGCTTTTTTATTATATGCTCATGTTATGAATATTAAAATACCTCCAAATTTGTCCACCTAATATGACCAATTCACAAAAATTGAAAACTGGTGATATAGTCTATCAGACATCACATGAATAGGGCTGTTCATGTTTGTGAGACAGAATGTTAAAAAATGATTTCCCCCTAAAAGCAACTTCATGATGTATTATATATGAAACCCATATGCCTTAGGGGAAAAAAACCCTCCTACATAGAGATCCCTTGGAGTACTTTGTTCAAGTAAAGAATTTCCTTCATACACATGCATTTGAAAAGAATTCATTTTTGGAGTAGAATAAAATGTATATTTTCTTTGCTCTTTTAAGGTACCAAGCTAATATTTTTCTTCCAATTTCGTAGTATGATTACAAAACCTTCAATGTCACCTTAAAAGTAGGATAGAAAAATTGTGTAATTTAAGGAAATGATACTATTTAAGGCTCTATTAATTCTTTACAATAGTGCTCCCTTTCTTTTTTCCTCCCCTCTTTGTCTTTTCATTATTATCTACCCTCAAGTGACTTTGCAAATCAGAACAAAATGTTACTCAATATATTTAAGTTTTGAGAAGCATGCTTAGTAGTTCACAAAATAACTCCTTACCTATAGTGAGACCTACTGTTAATTTGAAATGCTAAAGCAAATTGAGAATTTAGAACTAATTGTTAGCAAGAAATGTGAAGCGGTAGGCATCATAATATCAGGTCTTAAATTATACTACAGAGCCATAATAATAAAAACAGCATGATACTGGCACCAAAACAGATACACAGACCAATGGTACAGAATAGAAGATACAGAGACAAATCCACATAAATACAATTATCCTAGACAAAGTGCCAAAAACATTCACTGGAGAAAAGATAGTCTATCCAACAAATGTGCTGGGAAAACTGGAAATCCATATGTAGCAAAATGAAATTAAACCACTATCTCTTACCCTGAATGAAATATAATTCAAAGTGGATCAAAGATTTAGGCACTAGAACAGAGAACCTGCACCTAATAGAAGAAATAGTAGGCCCAAATCGACATCATGTTGGCTGAGGAACTGAATTCCTTAACAAGACTCTAAAGTATAAGAAGTAAAATCAAGAATCAATAAATGGGATGACATCAAACTAAAAGGCTTCTTCGTGGCAAAGGAAACAATCAAGAACATGAACAGAGAGCATACAAAACAGGATGAAACCTTTGCCACCTGCACCTCAGATAGAACATTAGTTTCCAGGATACACAACTCAAAAAATTTAACAACAAAATAACAAAATATCCAATCAATAAATGGGCAAAGGAACTGAACAGATACTTCACAGAAGAAGAAACTTCATCGTCAAAAAATATATAAAATATTGTTCAACATCTCTAGCAATTAAAGAAATGCAAATTAAAACTACACTGAAATTTAAACTCACTCCAGTCAGAATGGCAATTATTAAGAATATAAGCAACAATAAATGTTGGTGAGGATGTGGGGAAAGAGGTATACTCATACATTGCTGGTGGGACTGTAAATTGGTGCAACCACTCTGGAAGTAGTATGGAGATTCCTTAGAAAACTTGGAATGCAACCACCATTTGACCCAGGCATCCCACTCTTCAGTTTATTCCCCCAAATTTAAAATTAGCATACTACATTGATGTGGCCACATCAACGTTTATAGCAGCTCAATTCACAATAGTTAAACTATGGAACCAACCTAGGTGCCCTTCAACAGATAAATGGATAAAGAAAATATAATATTCCATATAGACATAATGAAATATTACTCAGCCATAAAGAAGGAAATTATGGCATTTGCTGGTAAATAGATAGCACTGGAGACTATCATACTAAGTGAAATAAACCAACCTCAAAAAACCAAAGGCTGAATGTTTTCTCTGATATGCGGATGTTAATTCACAATAAGGGGGTGGGGCTAGGGAAAAATAAAAGTACTTTGTATTAGACAAAGGGGAATAAAGGGGAGGGAGGATAAATGGGAATAGAAAAAACAATATAATGAATAAGACATTACTATCTTGTGTGTATGTAGAATTACATTGATCATGAAATCATACATCATGAAGAACCAGGATGAGAAGTTAAACTCCATATATGTATGTGAAAATACATTCTACTATCATGTATAAGTAATTAAAACAAATAAAAAAAGTATAGTATACTCATATTGCAATCATCTGAAAAAAAGGTAAAATAACCAATAAAATAGAAATTTTTTGTGGTATTTGAGATGAGTAGAGACTGTCACTTAAATTATTTTGTTTTATCTAGGCACACTATTTGAAACAATTAAAGTTTTCTTTATTTTTCCTTAAGAAAACATTATGCAAAATTTTAAAGCTATTAATTTAAAAATCAGCGTGCTGAAAATACTTCTGCATAAAGAAAGTAAAATGACTACAGTTTTGATCAAAAACATTTTAAAATTAAGATAATAGAATATATCTTGAGAAATTGGTGTGCTCAAATATGATACATTTTGAGGAATTGTTTTGAAGAATATGTCATGATCTTTTGGAAAAAAGGATTTTTAAATACTAAATTAATAGACATTGAGAGACCCTGTGACTTCCTACAGATGTTGTAAGAGCGATTGATATATCACACAGAAAGATGTTAAGGAGATGCTAGCACCCTTTAAAACTATTTCTTCCAATGTTCATTTGTGGCAGTTTCCATATACTTATTCTTTATTTGAATCCTACTTTGTATTTTTTAAAATGATAAAAATATTTTGTATTGCATCTGACTTCTACTGGCAAGAGTTCCATTTTGTACTGATTTTTGGCATATTTTCCTTCATAACTGCCTTTCTGAATTATATAGCATCATTATTCACTGATTTCAAATAAAAGTAAATGGTGATTAAACACTTTATCCCATGAAGAGTGGGTATTTGAAATCTTTCCTAAAATAGAAGCAATATTTATGAACCCTATTAGATTTAAAAAATGAAATTTATATTCAGTATTTATGGTCACCGGTTTCCTTAACCAGAAGCAATTCTTGATTTATTACTGTAAATATTTGCTTTCGTAACATCAACTCTACACAATACTATTTTACTTCCAAAAATATATTAACAAAGTAAAGGCAGTGTGGTTCTTGGGTAACGCATATTTATATATTTTATAGCCACTAATATGTAAATTCCATGTTATTGTTTCAAAATGGTATTAAGACTATTTGTATGAAATATTAGTATTTCATTGTTTATAAAAGGTAACTAATTATCCTTCGTTGTTTGTCTCAGTTCTCATAAAATTGTTATGTTGCAGAAACTAGGCTCAGTGGATATAATAATTTATGTGCAGGAGATAAACAGCCTTTCTATTTTGATTAATAAAATAAGGAAGGGATGGTTTCTCAATGAGTCCTTATTTTCTGTGTCAGATTCACATTAACTGTAAACTATGAGTTCATTGACTTTTATCTGAATCAAGAATCAATACAAATATTTATATATATATATATATATATATATATATATATATATATATATATATAAAAGAAAGTAGTTTTAAAGATTCTGTATCACTAATATAAGGTTTCTGTTAATTCAAGGATATTGCAATCAGAGAAATATACTTTCATGATAGTGGCACTCTGGTGTTTTAACAGCACCATGGAATGGCAGGTTTCTTATCAGAAACACTGAAAGAATAAGGAGTGTCCATAAGTATGTCATCATTGTGAATTTTTTTTTTTGTATTGAACCCAGGGGTACTGAACCACTGAGCCATGACACCAGCCCTTTTGAAACAGGGCCTCACTAAGTTGCTCACTAAGGCTGGCTTTGAACTTTCAATGCTTCCTCAGCCCCCTGAGCCACTAAAAAGGCAGGTGCCAACATGCCCATCTTATCATTGTGAATGTCTTCATATGGAGTAGGCAATTTATGGTCTTGTATGTTAAGCCACCAAATTCCTTTTTATTGCTTCCTGTCCATACTACTAATCTCATAATATGTTCCTATTCAGTTTGAAAAAGGCTAAATTCATTTTACAAGGCACAGTGTTGTCTTAATTTTTTGAAAAAGTTTATTTTTAGTTGATATGCAATAATTGTATAGATTTGAGAGGTAAAATGTGGCATTTCAATACGTGTATAAACTGTATAATTATTTGATCATGGTAATAGGCTTATCTATCACTTCAGACATGTATCATTTCTTTGGTGTTGGGAACATACAAAAATCCTATTACTTTGAAATATTCAATTAACTTGTTGCCAACCATTGTTATCCTACTGTAGTGTAGAACATTAGAAGTTATTTGTTTTATCCAACTGCAGCCCTCTCTTCCTCTGTTTCCCACACCATCTTATCAGTTTCTATTTTTTCTCTACTTCTTTGAGATCAATGTGTTAGCTTCCACATATACCTGAGAACCTGTAGAATTTGTTTTTTGTACCTGACTTATTTCGCTTAACATATTGTTGTCTACGTCCATCCATGTTGCTGCAAATGACAGAATTCCATTATGTTTTTATGACTGAACAGAATTTCACTGTATATGGGTACCACATTTTCTTATCCATGCATCTGTCAATTGACAACTATATATTCTATATCTTGGGTATTATGAATAGTGCTGCAATAAACATTCAAGTACAGATATCTCATCATACTGATTTCAATTCCTTTGGATACATAACTAGTAATGGGATTGCTAGATCATATGTTAGTTCTTTTTTAGTTTTTTGAGGAATTTCCATATGAAAATCCCTTTCTCTGTATTCTCGTCACCATTTATTCTTTGTCTTTTTGATAACAGTCATTACAAGTGGGATGAGATGATGTCTCATTATACTTTTGATTTGTATTTCCCTGATGATTAGTTCTGTTGAACATTGTTTTTCCTGTACTCACTGGCAATTTCTCTGTCTTCTTTGAGAAATGTCTATTTGGGTCATTCATCCATTTTTTAACTGGTTGAATTTTTTTTTCTGTTGAGTTGTATGAATTTCTTATAGATTATGGAAGTTAATCCCTTGTTAGATGTATAATTGGGAAGTATTTTTCCCATTCTGTAGGTTTTGTCTTTAACTCTCTCGATTGCTTCTTTTGCTATAGAGAAATTTGGTTGTTTTTTTGTTTGTTTGTTTTGTTTTGTTGTTGTTGTTATTGTTGTTTTTAGTTTCATATAATCCCATTTGTCTTCTTTTGCTGTCTGTGCTTTTAGGTCTTATACAATATACCTTTGCCCAAACAAATGTCCTAAAGTATTTCCCTATATTTTCTTCAAATAATTTCACAGTTTGTGTTTTACATTTGAATCTTGTGTCCATTTGGTACGTATGTCTGTATACATGGAAAAAATCCCAAATTGATTATGAAGTGACTGTATTTTGTCTGATTTTTGCCCTCATGCTGAAGGATAATTTTTATATAAGAACTTGATAAATTCTACAATAAATATTATAAATTGAAAAAATATTATAAAATGGTATTATTCCTCAAACAGAGAAACAGCAAACGTTATAATAGTTTTGCTATAACTCAGTCTCCTGTAATTATTCATCTTGTTCTTCAAATACAATTGTGATTTTTGTAGAGAATCTCAAAATTGACATGATTCAATTGTATTATAGCATGTTGATGTTACTTTAATATTTCATCCCAAACTATAATTTGGGGTCCATTCAAGGGATTATAACTTTAAAAATCAGCAAATGCCAAAGTTTGTTTTCCTTCAAAAATCTTCTTTGGAAGAACATATATAGTATTAAGTCAAAACTTACTTTGCTTAAAAATACTAGCTAATTCCTTTACCTCCTTTTTTGTCTTTTTCACAAGAGGACGAAATTTTGAAAATCGACTATACATAAAGCAAGCAATATTTCTGGATGTCCTAGGAAGCATATGTCCCTGGGGATCTATAGACTACCTAACAGCTGTGAATGTCTGTGACTATTACTTGAAAGCAACGTTCAAAATTCTCCTTGCAGACAAAAAATACAGAATATGAATTTCTTGTTATTTTTTTCTATGACTTGAACAATCACTTTACATAGGAAATACTTAAGTGTTCAATAATCATAAAAATGCTCAACACTTTAAGAAATTAGAAAAACATAAAATAAAATACCATTATATAGATAAAATTAAATATTGATGAAAATGTGGAACAAATGAATTATTATGAATGAAACATGAAGAGTAAGTGGTTGTTATTTGTAGAAACTGTTCACTATCAAAGATACATGATACTTACTCCCCCACTAGTACAATAGACATAAAAAGAAATTATTGCACACATGAACCATGATAACAGATAAGTACACAATAGTATTAAAATCTAGGAGAAAGAAGCTCTACTTTTTTTTTTTTTTTTTGTAGCAGGGATTGAACTCAGGGGCACTCAGCCACTGAGCTACACCCTCAGCACTATTTTTTATTTTATTTAGAAACAGGGTCTCACTGAATTGCTTAGTTCCTCTTTTTGCTGAGGCTGACTTTGAACTCATGATCCCCAGAGCCTTGTAGATTCTGAGCACACACTACCAGAGAACTGTGGCCCCGCCCCAACATCTACTTTTATTTATTATTTATTATTGATTTTTTTAAAAAAATAAATGAGAGCAGAATGCATTACAATTCTTATTACATATATACAGCACAAGTTTTCATATCTCTGGTTGTATATAAAGTATGTTGACACCAATTCATGTCTTCATACATGTACTTTGGATAATGATGTCTATCACATTCCACAATCCTTACTAACTCCCTGCTCCTCCCACCCCTCTGCCCTATCTAGAGTTTGTCTATTCCTCCCATGCTCTCCCACTATGAATCAGCCTCCTTATATCAGAGAAAACATTTGGCATTTGTTTTTTTGGGACTGGCTAACTTCACTTAGCATTGTCTTCTCCAACTCCATCCATTTACCTGCAAATGCCACAGTTTTATTCTCTTTTATTGCTGAGTAATATTCCATTGTGTATAAATGCCACATTTTTTTTTATCCATTCATCCACTGAGGGCATCTAGGTTGGTTCCACAGCTATTGTGAATTGTGTTGCAATAAACATTGATGTGACTCTGTCCCTGTAGTATGCTGTTTTAAAGTCCTTTGCCTATAGACCGAGGAGAGGGATAGCTGGGTCAAATGGTGTTTCCATTCCCAGATTTCCAAGGAATCTCCATCCTGTTTTCCATATCAGCTGTACCAATTTGCAGTCCCACCAGCATTGTATGAGTGTACCATTTTCCCCACATCCTCACCAACATTTATTGTCCTTTGTATTCATACTAGCTGTCATTCTGACTGGAGTGAGACAATATCTTAGAGTAGTTTTGATTTGCATTTCTCTAATTGCTAGAGACCAACATCTACTTTTAGATTGGGTATCATTGTCCATTCACATCTAATGTTATTCTAGATATGTTTGAATTTATTTAGGCTTTTCTATTACTCTTAATACAAAAATTTACATGCATATGGATTTATCTATGAATTTTGTTTTTGTATTATGATTTCTTGGTCTTTATTATTGTAATACACAATGCACATTAGTGTCAAGAAATGATACCTACTCCTTTTGTCTTTACAAATCAGCTGTTGTTTTTTTTTTTTTTTGTTGTTGTTGTTAATTTTATATACCTCCCAGATGAATGTTAGAACTTTTTGCTTTGGTCCCTTCTCCCATTAAAAGTAAAGCATGCTGAAATTTTGTTGGAATAATATTACAGACTAATTTTGGGCATAATGGCTATCTTTGTAATAATAAGTTTTATCATCTAAACTCAATTGCATTGAGTATAATTGAATCTTTTATGTGCTTTTGTAAATTTTTATTTTCTGATGTATTTTATGTATTTCCTTTTTAAAATATGTATACATGTGAAGTATCACATAAATGTTGCATCCTGTTAATTTGTGTTTATTGTCAGGAATATGATTAACAAATCAGAAATTCTGACTTAGCAACTATTCTACTGAGCAAACACGTTTAGTAAACTATTTCCAATAATATTAGTATTTATTATTCATTCATGTATTACTGCAAAGAAAGAGATTAATAGGATGTTTATACCTACAACTTTATACCTGCAAGTGCTCAGCTACAACTCAGCAAAAACAGTATGACTTCCATGAAAGTTTTACAGTCTATCATATTTCAATGATTTTTTTCTCTTCCCGGTCTCAAGTTATTTTTAGAAACAAAAAATTAAAATTACTACACACACTAATAATGCTTAAATTTTTAAAGATTGTTGTATAGAATAAAGATGTAGATTTTATAAGTAGGGAAAAAAACCTTTCATCTTAAGAAATATGAGGAACAATCTGATAAACATGTCCTCAAGTTGTGGCAGGGGAACAGGGGTATAGAGGAGAGGAGTAAAGAAATTAGTATTGGGGAATTAAATGGAGCAAATTATATTCATGCATGTATGATCATGTCAAAATGAAACCCATTATTATGCATAACTATAATGCACTAATAAAACATTTTAAAAATGAATATATTTAACATAATTTATTCAGATGTCAATGTTAACATACTGCCTAAATTATTTGGTTATCATAATGCAAAATGAATATTCCTCCTTTCATATTGATCTAACTAGCTTAATTCAGAATGAGGCCATATTTTAAAGACTGATTCAATGAAGGAAAATCATGCAAAGACTATAAAATTAATCATTATTAAATGTAACATAAAGGGTGCAAAATATATCCATATTTTCACTGCAAATAAAGTTTCAATCAGTTTCAGAGTCTAGTATTTAATAGGCTAAAATGTTTTCTTAGCTGATAATTTGTTTCAGTGTGAAATTCTGATATTTCTGTATATTACACAACTGGATTATTATTTGACTTACAAAGGAATTCTATCATTTCTTTTTCACTTCTATTAGTTAGTATTGAGGTGGGTACCACATAATCAATAGTACTAGGTATGTGTAAAGCCTTATCAAAAAGCACTCTCTTAAACCATAGCTGATTTTACCAACTATTCTTGAGACTTATTTTATAAGATAGAAGAAAAGCTGTATCAGCAAATTACAAAATGCTATCCTGTTAGTCTCTTCAGATAGGATCTGTCTGATCCTGTTTCCAGAGGAACTGCAGTTGAAATATGAAGGGGTAAAAATAACAGCAATAATTGCTAATAGAAAGACCAACATCAGGCTATCATGGAATAGGACAAATAAATTTCCAAAAACAGAACAATTGAATACAGTTTCTAGAGAGTAATCATTACTGCTTCCTACCTCCAATCAGCAAAATGGAAAGAGGTGCTAGTAATCCAAAGGTCACCATATTGGGTAAATTTAGGCTTGAGTGAAGATGACAAATAAATACAAAATAACAGTGCCTTAAGCAAGATAGTTTTATTTTTCTTTTAAATAATACTCTGGGCATATGTTCCAAAAATTAGCTGTTGAAGAGGCCTATTTTGTTGTACTGCCATTCTCACAGGTTACATTCTCATAGTGATCAGATGACTGCTCTAACACCAAATATTATGCTTGCCTTCTAACTAAATGTAAAGAAAAACATGAAGGATTCCTTTTATAAAGATGACACTTTTAAAGAAGCATCTCCACTTCTTTAAGGAAACTTTCTAAAAATAATACACGTTAATAATATATTAATATATGTGTATAAATATGTATATGTGTGTGCTTATATATTTTTCAAATTATATTTCAAATTAAAAAGGGGGAGTATGAAAATTCAAAGATGTTAAAAATGTGGGGGGGTAACATATCTGGAGAATTAAGCCTTGTTCATATGACAAAATATTCTTTAAAATATTCTTCATATTTAAAATATTCTTCAAAAATATTCTTTAACTCCTCACTGCTACCTTCTCTAATATGTGTGCATATAAATTTTCAGACCTACTTGTCAAGCCTTCTACCTATTATGTTATGTCCAAAAATATACAGTTAATTATTACCTTTGAATTTATTACTGAAAAACATTTATTGCTGAAAAATCAAGATCATTTCAAAAAGCACAGAAGAGGAAATAAAAATTATCTATAATCTAACCCCAGAAAATATACATTCATATTTATTTAGTATCTAAAATTTGGAAGAATGTACTATTTTATTCCAAATTCTGTTCATTCTTTGTAAATTTCTATAAAATATTTACAACATAGTTTCACATTATTTTACAAAATCCAACTCAATGGCTCTATTAGGTAGTTTCCTTTATGGAACTGGATGTACTTTATTTGACAAATGTTCATATTTTTGCTATTAAAGATGATTATTAAAAATTGACCTTTGGGCTGGGTATGTAGCTCAGTGATAGAACCCAGGTCCTCATGCACTCTATCTCCACTACTGCAAAAGAGGAAGAAAATTGATTTTTGATGCATATACTTAATTATATTATTTGTAAACCATGACCTAAGTTTCTATGAATGGACTTTATCAGGACAAAGATATATTTTTAAGAATTTTGATGACTGACAAAAAGAGTAATCCTCCAGAAAAATTTAATAATTAGCTTTCCCAACAAAATAAGGAAATGCCTGTTATATAACACCTTCACAAATTAAGTATGAAAATAATGTTTCAATTTGTTATTTGACAAAGTAATACTCCACTCTTACTTTAATTGGGATTTAATTACTAAAATATTTACAGGTTCCTAAATTTCTTCTTTTGTGAGTTATAATTTTTTTGTTTTAAATTTTTGATTGTAGATGGCCATAATACCTTTATTTTATTTTTATGTGGTGCTGAGGATCGAACCCAGTGCTTCACACATGCAAGGCAGGCACTCTACCACTGAGCTACAGCCCCAGCCCATGAGTTATCATTCAAAGTTTGGTCTCCAATTCATTGTTGGGTATGTAATTTCTCAGTTACATTAACTAAATGAGCACTTGGAAGTGGCAGTTAGCCTTAGGTTTCCTAGTCTGTAGACTAAGGGTTAAATTGTTTTTCTTTCATATAATTTACTAAATAGTGGACTTGCTTAGGCAAAACAAATAAAATCTAACTGGGTGTGGTGGTGCACACCTGTAATCTCAGTAACTCAGGAGGCTGAGGCAGGAGGGTCACAAATTAGAGGATAGCCTTAGCAATTTATTGAGGCCTTCAGCAACTTAGCAATACCCTGTCTCAAAATAATAAATAAATAAATAATAATAATAATAATAATAATAATAGGTTGGGGATGTGACTCAGTGGTTAAGCATCTTTGGGTTTAACCCCTGGCACAAAAATAAATAAATAAATAAATAAGTAGAATTTAAGCCTTATGGCCTTATAAAGACTGACAATCTAGGTTGCTTATATTAATTTATAATTACTCCAAATTTGGGATTAAATTATAATCAACCAATTTGGGTTAAATTATAATCAACCAATTCTTTATATACGGCAAGTATATGTATTTGGCCAATCAGGACTATAGGAGTATGGGGCTGGGGTTATGGCTCAGCCATAGAGCACTTGCCTCGCACGTGCAAGGCCCTGGGTTCAATCCTCAGCACCACATAAAAATAAAATAAAGTTTTTTAAAAAAAAAGACTGTATGAGTAGGTCCACAACATCTCCTGATGAGACTACAGAATAAGGCTTCTTATTCTACAAATATGAGCACTGAACTAGTCATCATGAACATTGTCTGTCTCCAAGTTTTTTAGCAGCTCCATTGATGAAATGAATGGGCTGAATCTTATAACTGACAAATTGTATATATTTTTGGTATTCACTGTGAAATTTCTATATATGTATGTATTGTGTAATCATCAAATCAAGGTAATTAGCATATCCATCACTATAAACATTTATCATTCATTGTAAAAACATTCAAAAATTTATTTTCTAACTATCTTGCATATATAAGATTATTTAAAGCTATAGTCACTGTGCGATAGAATACCTTAGATTAATGATCTTCCTGTGGCCCAAATGCACAGCCATGATTTTATTTATTTATTTTTGTGGTGCTGGGGATGTAATCCAGGTGCTCACACATGTTAGGCAAGCAAGCATTCTACCATTGAGCTCTATCCCCAGCCCTACATCTCCACAAGAGAGACAAGGGGGGAGGGGACAGAGGGAAAGAGAGGGGGAGGGGGAGGGAGAAAGAGGCAGACAGAGGGAGAACTTGCCCTAGCTCTCCCTCTGGAAGTAGAAAATAAACATTAACTACACTAATGGAGTTGTTAAAAGAGAAAAGGAAAAAGACAGTGTAGACACACAAGTAGGATTTCCAGATTTAGTAAATTAAAGTACAAGATGCCAGTGTAATTATATCCATGCAATATTCGAAAATCAGTTAAACTGCAAAAGTATCCATTGTTTACCTGAAATCTAAATTTAACTGGACCTCGTCTACTAACAAAAGCTGCCTCAGGTTGCTGGTGATGAAGGTCTAAAAGTATATAGGTCAGGTTATATATCATTATAGACATTTAGAGGGATAATATACTCAAATAACTGATACTCAAAACCAATGGACTAAGAAGGGAGAAAGGGATTGATCCTTACTATTAGAATTTTGGAAACATCATATTAAAACTACTACTAATAGTCATGTTAAGTTTTTTTTTTTTTTTAATAGTTTTTGTTGGCAATTCGTTTTTGTTTTCTCCCGATATCATAGTTCCATCAGTTTGAAGCTAGGAGGAGTTGCAGGCTGGGCTACTGGCCAGATACCAAAGTAAAATCGAAACCTTGCTTTGACCTTTTAACAGCAGCTTGAATCAGCCCTTGTCAGAACACTTAGTTATAAAATGTTCTGACTCCTCACCAATCACCTTCCCAGTCATTCTCTTAAGGCAGAAAGAACTCTGAAGAAACACTGGGGCACAGAATATGACCCAAGTGACTTTATGGTTCAAAACCTATGACTGTTATAGTCTATTTCATTACTATCTTCAGTGGATCATAGGAACCAAATAGAAGTGGTTTGTGAATATCGAAGAGACCATGAATTCTAGATGTGGAGATAGCAGTATAATTCAATTGGGAACATATAAATTTGAGCAAAGAAGTAATAAACAACATTGTTCTTTCCCTTATGAATGCAGCGATCTAGTAGAAGATGGAAACTATGTACATACATGAATGAATCATTGTAATGAGAAAGTATATGTTCCAGAGATTTGTCATTTCTTACCATTTTTAGTTTTCTTTAAATGATTTCCTACATGGATGTCTCAAATGTAAAAGACAAATACAAAACAGAAAAAGAAATTCCTCACACAAAACAAAAACAAAACTCTTCTCCTTGAAGGTGGTTGATAAAAGTTTTTAAAACACTGCTGTCTGACAATCCCCCAAGCATTAGTGTAAGTTAATGCAGAGGTATAAATGGTTCAAGAAATCAAAAGGAAGGATTGCTTCTATTAAGTATTAACCTAGGAAGGCTTCATAGGGAAGCTGGAGCTTACATCTGAACTTGTGAAAAAAGGAATATTTTTAGACCTAAAGGATTATAAGAACCACATCAGCAGAGATATCTAAATATTCATAAAATTTAAGGGTAGACAAAAATAACAGTATGCTTGTTTTGAAAGGTTTGTAGTAAAAACAGCATAATTATATCAGTTCTCCTTAGAAGAATGCCTTACCTATGTTATTTCCTAAGAATGCATAGCATATTGATAAATATTTTTATACAAAGAAACTGCTATACCTATTTTTTCAAACTTGCCCAGTAATCTATGTCATGTGTAACTATTATAAGTATGCACCTTATGTATAATAAAAAGTAAATTGTAGTAGCAACCTTAGATCTAAACAAGAGAAGCCTCTGGCTGTTATAGTGCCATTAGAGGGTTCCAAATGTCACAGACACACATAGACATAGACACACACACACACACACACACAAATGAAGTTATGATACCATACATTGCTGGCTGTGTTACCTGGATCTAATACTTAGTATTAGCAGAGAACAACTTACATACCCTAAACATCTGCTCTTATCACTGGTCAGGCCCCAGAGAAATCCTTTTCCCAGATACTGTCATCAAAATAAAACATGACTGTATCCAAATGCCAAGATTTGGGCTTTTGCCAGCATAGAAGATAAATACTGCTTCAGAGTTTGGGAAGATCTCAGATGCAGAAGCATTGAAATTAGAGAAGACTAAGTTACCAAATTCTATCAGCATGAATGCACATAAATTTTGTTCAATGAAATAGAATCCCCTAGTAGCAGTTCAAAATATTCCCCTTTTGCTTCCTTTAAAGTTCCAACCTATGGTTCCAGAGCTACATATGAATTAGGATAGGAGTCACTAAAGTTGCACATAAGTAGCTGAAGAATATTTTGCATTATTATATAATTTATGTTACACTTAAATTTGTACCTGTGTAGACCTGAACACAATATTCTTTATACTGGCAAGCACACAGATACTAAACACTAAAATTAGGGGAAAAAATCTGGTTTTGTATGAATATTTAATATCTTAAATATTAAAAACAGCTTTAAATAATTTTAGTTTAAAATTTTGATATTCAGTTTTACAAATTGCATTTTATCTTCTGATTTTAATGTGTACTCACACTATGGAAACAAAAATGAAAAGTCAGTTCACTTTGAGGTTTTCCCTTTACTTTTCATTTTGGAATACATTTTCAAATTATATAAACTAAATATATTTAACTTCTTAATCCATTAGTTCAATATTTTTCTAATGGATATTTCTGCCAGGAAAATTCTGCCTCATCCCATGTAGTAGCTAACAGCCACATAGGACTATTAACCCATTCAAATGTGGATGTTATGGCTGAGAAATTTTAACAAATTATGGTTAATTTAAATCTATGGTTGGCAACTAACCTATCAGACAACACAGCATTAGAGTATTACTTTCTATTCAACACAAATTATGTAAAATATTTTATGGTACATCAAATAATTAGTGATTTTGCTGAAATAGAGAATTTTTATTAAATCACTATATAATAATGACTCCAGAACTCCCGAACCCATTATCAGAACATCCAGACATACAAAATAATTGTAAACATTTTGCTAATTTTAAGTCCTATAAAACATAGCTTTTCACATATTTTAAAATTTTTATTGGCAATAGAGTACATAATAGTGGTAATATAAATCATTTTATTTACTTTATGATTTCATTTATATCTTTTAAATATGTAACTACATAGCACAAGGTCTTCCTTTTTTAATTTTTCAAGTACAGAATAAAATAATTATAAAGGACAATGTTCAAGTTATTGGATCATAAATGAAAAGAGTTGAAAGCCATTTCAGGTTTTAATATTATTTTAAGAACAATTGAGTAATTTTTTATTGGTTTACATTGATTATGCAGAATGGTGAGTTTCATTGTAGCATATTAGTAAATGCATATGGTGTAATTTGATGAATTGTACTCCTTGATACCTCCCTTACACACTTTATCTCCCTTCCTGATCCTCTTCTATCCTATTGCTTTTTTTTTTTTCCTACTTTCATGATATCCTTTGTTTCACCTTTTCCTCCCCACTAGCTTCAAAATGAGAGAAAACATAGTACTGTCTTCTTGAATCTGGTTATTTCATTAAATATGATGCTTTCCATCTTCCTCTACATGATATAATTTTGTTCTTCTTTATAATTGAGTAAAACTTTACTATGCCCATATGCCACATTTTCTTCATCCATTCATCTGCTTAGGAGCACCTAGGTTGGCTCCATAGGTTAGGTGTTGTGAATTGGGCTGCTTAAAAAATTGATGTGGCTGTGTCACTGCAGTATTCTGGTTTTAACTTCTTTGGATGTATACTGAGGAGTGCAATAACTGAGTCAAATGTTAGTTCCATCCCTAGTTTTTTGAGGAATTTCCATACTGTTTTTCAGAGTGGTTGCACCATTTTGCAGTCTCACCAACAATGTATGAGGGTACCCTTTTCCCCACATTCTCACCAACATTTATTGTTGCTTGTATTCTTGACAATTGCCATTTTGACTGAAGTGAGATGAAATCATAGTGTAGTTTTAATTTGCATTTCTCTAATTGCCAGGGATGTTGAGCATTTTTTCATATATTTATTCTCCTTTTATATTTCTTCTTTTGAGAAGGGTCTGTTTAGTTCCTTACCCCATTTGTTGATTTGGATTTTTCTCTTGTTTGTTTTTAGTGTTCACTTTTTTGAGTTCCTTATATATCCTGGAAATTAATACCCTATCTGAGGTGCAGGTTTTCTCCCATTCTGTAGTTTCTCTCTTCACACTCTTGATTGTTTCTCTTACTGTGAAGAAGCTTTTTAGTTTGATGCCATCCCATTTACTGATTTTTATTTCACTTCTTGTGCTTTAGGAATCTTGTTAAGGAAGTCAGTTCCTGAGCCAATATGTTGGAGTGTTAGATCTATATTTTCTTCTAGTAGGTACAGGGTTTCTGGTTTAATTCCTATGTCTCTGATCTACTTTTTTCCCCCAGTTTTAGAGATAGGGGTTAAGTTTAATTCTACTACATATGGATTTCCAGTTTTCCCAGAACTTTTTGTTGAAGAGTATCTTTTCTCCAATGTATGATTTTGGCACCTTTGTCTAGTATGAGAAAACTGTATTTATGTGGGTTTATCTGAGTCTTCTATTCTATTCCATTGGTCTCATTCCAGTTTTTGTGTGTGTACCATGTCATTTTTGTTGCTATGGCTCTATAGTATATAATTCAAGGTCTGGCATTGTGATGTCTCCTGCTTTCTTTTCTCTCTGAGGATTGCTTTGGCTATTCTGGGTCTCTTATTTTTCCAAATAATTTCATGGCTGTTTTTTCTATTTCTATGAAGAACATCATTGGAATTTTAATGGGAATTGTGTTGAATCCCTCTAGCTCTTTTGGTAGGATCAACATTTTGACAATATTAATTCTACCTATCCAAGAACATGAGAGGTCTTTCCATCTTCTAAGGTCTTCTTTACTTTCTTTATTGTTCTATAGTTTTTTCTTATATTTTAGTTGTAGTTGGACTCAATACCTTTGTTTTATCTATCTATTTTTTTATGTGATGCTGAGGATCGAACCCAGGGCCTTACATGTGCTAGGTCAGCACTCTACTGCTGAGCCACAACCCCAGTCCTGTTCTATAATTTTTATTGTAGAGGTCCTTCTCCTCTTTTGTTAGATTGGTTCCCAATTATTTTATTTTTTGAGGCTATTGTGAATAGGATAGTTCCCCTAATTTCTCTTTCAGCAGATTCACCATTGGAGTATAGGAATGTGATTGATTTATTGGTGTTAATTTTGTATCCTGCTACTTTGCTGAATTCATTTATGAGTTCTAGAAGTTTTTGTGGATTTGGGGGGGGTCTTCTAAATATAGGGTCATGTTGTCAAACAGAGTGTTTGAACTCCTCTTTTTCTATTCATATTTCTTTCGCATAAATGCTCTGGTTAGAGTTTCAAGGACTATGTTGAATAGAAGTGGTGAAAGTGGGCATCCTTGTCTTGCTCCCGTTTTCACAGGGAATGCCTTCAGGTTTTCTCCATTCAGAGTGAGGTTGACTGTGGGTTTGTCATACATAGCTTTTAAACTGTTGAGGTATGTTCCTTCTATCCATAGTTTTTCTAGTGTTTTAAACATAAATGGATGCTGTATTTTCTTAAATTCTTTTTCTGCATCTTTTGAGATAATCATTTGATTCCTGTCTTTAAGCCTAATTATGAGGATTTCCAAATGTTGAACCAACATTGCATTCCTGGAATGACACCCACTTGATCATGATGCACTATCTTTTTAATGTGTTTTTATATGTGATTTGCCAGTATTTTATTGAGAATTTTTGTATATATGTTCACCAAGGATATGAGTTTGAAGTTTTCTTTCCTGAATATGTCTTTGTCTGGTTTTGGTATTAGGTTAATACTGGATTCACAGAATTGAATTTAGAAGAGTTTCTTCCTTTTCTATTTCATGGAATAATTTGAGGAGGATTGTTATTAGTTCCTCTTTAAAGGTTTGCTAGAACTCAGCTGATAATCCAATTATTTCTGGGCTTTTCTTTGTTGTTATTTGTATTCTTGATGATTGCCATTCTACCCTGAGTGAGATGGCATCTCAGTGTAGTTTTCATCTGCATTTTCCTGATTGTTAAAGATGTTGAACATGTCTTTATTATAGTCATTGATCATTTATACTTCTTTTAGGAAGTATCTGTTTATTTGCTCAATTATTGAATTTTTTTTTTAGTGTTGAGCTTTTTGAGTTCTTTACATAATCTAGAGCATCTGACAAACATTTTATCCCATTTTGTAGGCTATTTCTTCAAACTGTCAATTGTTTCCTTTGCTGTACAGAAGCTTTTTAAATTTTATACTCATTTATTGATTCTTGCTATTATTTCCTGAGTTACTTGAATCCTATTCAGAAAGTTGTTGACTGTGCCTATGTTACAATGTTTCCCCTACATTTTCTTCTAACAGTTGTAAAATTTCTGGTTTAATGCCTACATCTTGGATCCCCTTTGAGTTGACTTTTTTTTAAACAGGGTGAGTGAGAAAGATAGTTCTAGTTTCGTTTTTCTACATCTGGATGTCAGGTTTTCCCAGTATCATTTGTTAAAGAGGGCATTTTCCCCTCCACCTTAACTTTTTTGGCAACTTTGTCAAAAATCAGGTGACTGGGATGGGTGCAGTGGCAAATGCCTATAATCCCAGTGACTCAGGAGGCTAAGGCAGGAAGATGCAAAGTTTAAAGCCAGCCTCATCAACTTAGCAAGCCCCTTTCTCAAAATAAAATTTGAATGTTCTGGGGATGTGACTCAGTAGTTAAGAGTCCCTGGGTTCAATGCCCAGTATATAAAAATTCAGACAACTATAGTCATGCCAATTTGTCTGTCTTCTATTCTATTGCAATAGTCTAGGTGTCTAGTTTTATACCAGTAGCATTCTTTTTGTGTTACTGTGGCTCTGTAATATAATTTGAAATTGGGTATTGCAATCCCTTCATATTTGCTCTTTTTAAAGACTAGTTTATTAATTGTATTCATTAGTTCTATAGCTTCTTTAATTAGTTATTGTTTAGAGGATCTATCTAGTGATGAGAGAGGCATACTAAGGTCACCCAGTATTATTGTGTTGTGGTCTATTTGATTCTTATTCCCTTAAGCAGTATAAAATGACATTCTTTGTCCCTTCTGATTAACTTTGGCTTGAAGTCCACTTTTTTTGATATGAGGATAGAAACCCCTGCTTGTTTATGAGATCCATATGAATGATATGTTTTTCCCCATCCTTTCAGATTCAACCTGTGGATATCCTTGCTTATAAAGTGAATCTTTTGGTGACAGCATATGATTAGGTCTTGTTTTTTAATCCAATTGCCAGTCTATATCTTTTGATTGATGAATTTAGGGCATTTACATTAAAGTTATTATTGAGATCTGATATAAGTGCCTTAGCACTTCTCAAAGATTTAATAATTCTTTCTTTATTCTGATATTTTGGCATTTTTACTATGTCATGGAGAAATTCTTTTCTGGTCATGTCTATTTGGAGTTCTAAATGCCTCTAATACCTGCATATCCATCTCATTCCAAGAATTAGTGACAATTCCTGCTCTCATTAAGTTTTCTTTCTTTTTTAAAATATTTAGTTGTAGATGAACACAATAACTTTATTTTATATTTTATTTTTAATGTGGTGCCAGGGATTGAACCCTAAACCTCAAGCATGCTAGGCAAGCGCTCTACCACTGAGCCACAATCCTGGCCCCTCATTAAGTTCTCTATGTCATTAGCCTGTATCTCGTTTACTTCCTCAAATGTCTAAGTCTTAATGATATCCTAGACCTTTTAATATATGGTATTCATGGTGTATTATATTTTTCATTATTATTGTTGGAATTTTCCAATTCATCAGCATTGTTTTTAAGCCTTGATATTGTTTCTTCAGCTCTACTTTTAGTCTACAGGTGACATGTTCCACTGATTTTTTTTTTTTTTTTTTTTTTTTAGTATTTTAGTTGGACACACTATCTTTATTTATCTTTCTGTAGTGCTGAGGATTGAACCCAAGACCTCACACATGCTAGGCAGATGTTCTACCACTGAGCCACAATCCCAGCCCTGATTTTTTTTTTGATTGAATTTTTCATTTCTAGTATTTCTGTTTGGTTGTTTTCCAGAATCTCTATATCTTAAATGCTTTTCAATATTTTCTGCATTTTCTACCTTAATTGATTATTTAGATATTTATTTCATTGATCATTTTAATGATCAACTTTTTCTAATTGTTGTCTGGCATTTCTTCCAATTTATTATCTATAGATTCAGTTATTGGAGGGCTATGAAATTTTGAAGACATCTTATTGTTTTCTATGTTGAGATGTGCTTAGCTGCTGGGATGAATATTTCTTTTGTTGTTATGTAAGGGTCATTTTAGTGAGCCACTTTCTCTTTACTATGTGCCCCAGTTCAGTGTGAAGGCACCAACTCAACATGTCCACAGGGCTACTATCCTGTCAATCCCTACTATCACCTAGAGAGGAGATTATAATCACCAGTAAATGTTACTACTTAAGAACATACCACATACCAGTAAATCATAAAAAACTTGTTGAAAATGTTCTCTAAAATTCTACTAGTCCAAAAGTAGAAAAAGGGCTTAATACTCTGTCCTAGGCAGAAACATCAGGTATTAAAGAAAGAAAAATTAATATTAGAGTGTATAGAGCATGAAAAGAGAAGAATCAAAAGAATAAAATAGCTTTGGTGGGGAGGGAAGAGATGCATAAGAAAAAGCAAGGACAGAAAAAAGTATATACAAAAGAAAAAGAAAATAATTCTAACACATTGTAACATTACAAATATGAAAAATTGGATTGAGGTATGCATTGTCAAATAGCAGATGCAACTTGTCAAATTGATATGGAAGACAATACCAGTAAAATTTTAAAAATAAAGAAAGAATATTCATGAATCTAAAATTACTCCTTGCTGAGATATTTGAGATTGAGAGATTTCTTACTGGGCTTCCCAGCTTTGTATCTGGCATTGGGAGGTGTAGCAAATTTCTAAGACTTAGCTATGACCTATAAGTGTCTTTATGCATAGATGTACTAACTGTATTGGCCATTTCCATTTTTGGATCAGGGGGCTGCATATTTAGTATTTCCCCCATCTAGTTCAGAACTATGCTTCAAAAACTGCTCAGAACTCAGGCTCTTAAACCTATGCACACAGATCTCACCTGTCCACCTCTGATGTGAACCTGGGGGCAGGGTGGCACTTGGGCATTTCAGTATACCTAAGAGCTCTCTGGACTGTCTAAAGGAATTTTTTGAACCAGGTAGTTCCCTGGCATGGATGGTAGCTTTGTGTACCCTGGGGGGCGGGGGGAAATCACACTAAGAGGTATGAGTAGAGGTCTTGGTCTGTGCTTTCTAGTAGAGCTGAGGTAGTTTCAAAAGTCCCATGATGAATCCTTTTGTTTACTCATACTCAGACAAATTAAACTGCTGGACTGTGTGGGTATATGCATGCCTGCTTTTGTCTTGGTATGCAGTAATGGAACAGAGAGCCTGGACAAGTTGGCACACCACTCACAATGGTCTGTCCATCCCTATTGCCAGTGGTGATGGGGATCAGTGGCTTTCAGCTCACAGGAATCCCAAAATATAAGTTACTTAGCTTGGTTCAAAGGCATTCTCCATGAAAATATTTGGTGCTATCTCTAGGTGTGATGAAGCTTTAGAAATGTAATCCCTCCCAGAGCTATAACCTTAGGCACTGTCTTTACAAAATGATTGTGTATCACTGATCTCTACAAACAAACTGAGAAAAGAGCACTTCTCACATGTGGGCCCACTTTGAAGCTCCTGCCCCACCTAATTCAGTCTGACATTCTCTTCTATTGTTTCTTTCTTTCTGTGCTTATCACCTGTGCAGTTAAGCCTGCCTTGATCTTATAGGTGCAGGTTCAAGACTAATGAATACTTTCCTGCTTTTTGTTCCAATAACCAGAATTTTCTGAGTCTCTGACAGTCTAATATTGTGCTTCAATGCATTCTATCACCTACCTCACTGAGAATTTGTTCTGTTTTGATTCCACACTGCAGAGAAGCTGGGACCTGCAGCTTGTTTCTACTCTGTCATCTTGATTGATCTTAACTATTCAAAACTGGAACTATATGATATTTTATAAATAATAACCTGGTAGAGAATTTGAAAGGGAGATCTGTATAACACAGGGTAGGGAAAGACTATAAGCAGAATAATATGTGGAAAGTTAAGACTCAAATGGTGACAATGTAAAGTCAATTTAAAAAACAAGGCAATGAATTAAAGGAAGAATTTATGTATTGTTCCTTGGAGGTATGTTAGAAACTTGGGAAAACAATCAGAACTGAATATAGTGGCAATAAATGAGAAATTAGTAGAATTTTTTCCCCCAAATCATCACCTGTGGCAAAGGCAGGGCATTTGCAGTATAAGTACTTGAATCAAGTTCTAGTCACAATTTTCAGGTCTCTTTGAACCTTTGTGCATATCATTAGAATTCTTTGAGCATTAGTTTTGCCAGTGAAACATGAAAATAAGAACGTATACCCCAGTGGATGACTGTGGGAATCGAAAGTATGGGTGAAAGTGCTTAGTGCAATTCTAAGCAATATGCAAAGGGTAATGTTAAGAAATCATGCTATATTTTCATGTTAATAATGATCACTCTTAATTATGACTATGTGATTAATTTCATGTTTGGATATATAATATTCATAAATCATCCACTTGCCAGTTTTCTTTTGTTAAAAGTGCTAAAGTATATTTTTTTTAGTTTTTTTGGTTCCACATCCATAATCCTTAAGAATTCCAAAAGTAGGCAACCTTGACTAGAAGTATGACAAATATGATCAATTATTCTACAAATATTTGCAAAGATTGCCATATATTTATAAATGTTATTATTTCAAGAAAGGAAGGGAAATAATAATTTCTGTTCATACTTAGTTTAATGAACTATTTGTCATGACCTAAATTTTTAGTAGCAAATGAATGGGCAGACCAAAACAGAGAGTCAGAAATATACACAGAGAAACAGCAAGGGGAGGAAAGAGGGGAAGATAGAGAAAGAGATTCTTCTGAAGTACATGTTGTTCAGAGCATATCACTGCATAATTCAAGGAGTTTCTAAATTAATAGATTATTTTTAGTTCCACCCTTGAGAAATTTCACTTCTTGGATCAGAATTATTAAATGAAAAAGTTCACATTTATAATTCCCTATGAATCAAAGTAAATGCATAGAATCAATATGATCAAACATACAGAATAAGAAAATTTAGTAACCAAATACTGGGTTTTAAATTTTATGCTATCACTAGACATGGCTTCTAGATACCATAGGGCATGGTTATGTTCATCTTGTCAGTTCACAGAGTTAACTACAGTGGGATTCAGAATTATAATTAGAGTTTTAAGCTCTATTACAGATACTTCAAAGTGATGCTTTTTGAAGAGCTTTTAGAAAGTATCCTGACAAGTAAGCAAGTCAATAAATCCATAAATGTACATTTTTAATATTGTACATATCATCAGACATGCCACTTTAGGTGTATATACACATTTGCATAACTAAAAATGCTCATGAAAAATCTATTTCTTAAAATCATTTTAAATAATTGTAGTAACACTTAAAAGTTACCATTTAGTGAAGTATGTTGAAGTTTATGTGTTAAGTACTTTGTGAATTATTTAATGTCAGTAACAATCCTACATTATTTTTCCATTAAAAAACAGAACATTCAAATTTAGGTTTTAAGTTTCACTGGAGACATGCACAGCTAAAACTAAACACACTTGTCATAATACTACCCACCAAGTAAGTTTGGGAGTAAGCTCAGATTTTTTTTTTTTTTTCGTAATTTCCAATCCTTCCTTAATTTTCATACCACCTTAAGTAGAGTCTTCTTGTTTTGTGAAAACTATTGCCCTCCCAGAGATCACTTTGAACCACAAAATTACCAGGGAGACCCTCAGAACTTACCCAAGCATTTTCAAAATTCCTTTATATGTTAGTGACTACAAGAAACTCAATAATCCTTGTTTGTTTTTCCATCACCAGGACATGCATCCTATATGTTTTGAGCATGCTCTAATAACAGCATTATCACATCTCCTTTAATTTCAACACCTTTTCACTATGTGCCCTGTATATTTCATCTTCCCTGAATATTTTTGCTCTGACAGTATACATTCCTCCAAGGATGCTGCTCCTCCTGTATACTTCTCAAATATTCATTTTACCACTTGGCCTGCAAATAAGGTCACCGTCTCCTTGTTTTTTGTTGCCACCTTCATGCAATTATACTGTTATTCTACCTCATTGAGAACCTCTTCATCAAAGGTAAATACCACTGACAAGTCACCTGCTGTTCTTCCTTGTTATGGGTATCTATGCATACCTCTAGGTTCCTCTTACTGTTTACCATATCTAGCTGCTGACCCACCCTTTCTGTTCCCAAGTCTACTTTCTGTAATTGCCTGTTGATTTCTATATCCAGATAAATCCCACATAGTTGGCTTTCTCTCTTGTTACTAACAAGGAACTAGTTGTGGTCCTGGTTAAAGCTGACACTTCCCCGAGTGGGAAAAAAAAAAACAAAACAAAAATTGTCCCTTCTTTGTTCATGTTCATTCTCCCTGTAGCTCGCTTATCTCCATAATATTCCTTTCTCTCACTAAATAGAACATTATAATCATATGTAAATATGCTATAACATTACCTAGTAGTTCTATTATGGCAGAAAGATACTTTTTTTTCCTTTTACAATAGAATTCATTGGAAGCATTCTCTATCTTTATCGCTTATACTTCTGTTTCTTCCAATTCTTTCTTGGTTTCATGCCAAACAGGCTTTTCGGTTGCAAGTTATTTTTCACAAGGTCATAAATTATTTCAATATTGCCAAATTTATTGATCAGTTTTAGAGTTACTTATAAGTAGCATTTGACACCATTGTTGACACCCTCCTTTCTCAAACACTTTCTTTACTATAAGGACAGTACTCACTCACTCTTGATTTTTCTCCTGCTTTCTAAATTAATTTTTTTAATAATTATTGTATTTTCCAATTCTTTCTCACCTTTCCATCCGCTAGGGATAGTGTCTCTTGATGCTTAGTCTTTGAACTATTTCAGTCTCTGTTCTGGATGATCTTAGACTCAGGCTGGTAACTTTTAAATTCAAATATCCCCCTGAATGTCAGGCTTATCTATTTAACTACTCATTTACCATCTGGATTTGAATGCTAATAAACATTTCAAGCTTAACAAGTTAAAACTGAATTCCTAATATTCCCCTATTTGGCAGACTTCTTCTTCCTATAGCCTTGCTATTTCTCTCAGAAGAGAAGCAAATCTCTTACCCTTACAAGGTTTTATATGACTGGGACCTCTAAGACTCCCTTGAATTTAAATTATCCTATACTTTCTTCATTCATTCACTTCTAGCCAATTTGCCTTTTTACTAATATCAAACATATAAGAAAAAAGATTTTAAAAAAAGTCACTGATATACAGGCACTGGGCGACACTCGCCACCAGGCTTCAATATTATTACAGGCTTTCTGGATGGCCACAATTATTTAAGCTTGTTCTGATAATCAACAGTTAGGCCAAGTTGTTCTCTTGATGGCTTCCATGACACTACAGAAAGTGTCTGGAATATGTGAAAAAAAAGATTAAATCAGTTAATAAATACATATATTAAAACAAAAGCACATATTTTGGATTTTCATTCCAATTATAGCATAGTTCGGGTATATAGATTGGATTGGGGAAAAAATTACACTAGATTTACCTAAGTATATTTACAATAAATTTTTACTAATAATCATTATCCACATTGTTTGACTTGAATGAACTTTTAATTTATTTGTATAAAATGTGCTCTTCAATGGCTATTTTGCCTACTAGAAGTAAGTAGCTAACTCATTTGACTTTTTTTTTTTCCAAGATTAGGATGTTTGATTAGCTTTTAGCATATGTTTCTTATATGAGTTTGGTTCCCACTTGAACTTAGCATGTGTCTAAAAGAACAAAGGTATTAAATGTGATTTGGACAAGTACAGGCGTTTTTTTTTCCTCGATGTGGTTCATTCATGCTTCCAGGCTTAAACTTGTTGGCTGCTTTACAGCACCTAGTTGTAGGATTAGCTTTAGATAAAGACTAAATATAAGCTGCACTGTGATTTTGGTGATAGGTTGAACTTAATTTCACTTTTCTTTTCCTTAGGGCTGCCACATTCACATGGTCCTCGAGTATTTAATGTGACTTTCCATATTTCTCACCCAGGGGTATAAGTAGGAAAAGAATGAAGGATCTGACTGGTATTTACCCTTCAAAGGGAGCCCTGTGAGAGATATTCTAGGTGGAACATGGTCATACTAATAAATGTGGTTTTGCTCATAAATCGCTCATGGTTTTCTTTTTAATAATACATAAAATGTGCTAAGTATATATTTTAACTTATGAAGGCTGATTTAGTTAAGGCAATTGAATATTCACATTATATCACAACACAGATATTACTAGGTCTGTGTATGGAGAAAACAAATGTGTAATATTCACTAAGTTATAATTAAAATTGTGAGAGTAATTCTAAAGAAATATTTATTTTTTTACAAGGTAAGTTATTTAAATGGAGAAATATTATATATATATATATATATATATATATATATATATATATATGGCTATAGAGAATACCTGTAATTAGTTTTCTGAACACATTCAGGAAAAATGTGTACATATTTGCCTATACCTAAATGTGGTTACATTGTATGTTTGCTTGCAGAATATATACTATGAAGAATGGATTTTTTATTAGTTTTTTTTAAAATTCAAGAGTTGTACTAAAATACATTTCTTGGACTTATCAATTAAGGGTACCAGAGCTAGGTTTTTCATCTCTGCTGGATTCTCTAAAAGATCTTACAGTACCCCTTTGTAGCCCTCAGGCATAGCTCCTAGGAGAAGAGGAACAGCATGAGTATTTATGATTCAAAAAAAATTATCATCCAATTTTTCTACTAGAATCATTACAGAAACACTCCGGAAATTAAACATGTTAACTTCCTAAGCACATTCAAATAAACCTAGGAAAAAACATGGAAGTAAAACATAATAAAAAAGAGAATTTAATAAAACAATAAAAATAACGCTTGTTCTATGAAAAATATTATTTTTTCAAGAAGTATTATTTTATGATCTAGTAAGACATCGTACTTATTTCTTTCCAATGAACATTTGGGGCAGGAGAACTTTCAGTTCAAATATAATTATAAAGTAATAAACAACTACTATCTTGTCATTCTGTCTTTTGTACCTTCCATAGTGACCCTATCTAACCCCAAACCAGAAAATTATCTAGTTATTCATTTTTATCTTTAAAGAACAACTTTCAAAGTGTAAATTTTGGTTCGGAAGTTTTCTTTTGGAGATAATATCAAGTTGTACATAGACAATTTAACTTATTTTTAATCTTTAATATATGATATCTAAATTACAAAAATTTGTGATCCTAGCCAACTGTGGTAATCTGTGTTTATAATTCCAGCATCTTGGGAGGCTGAGCCAGGAGGATTGCAAGGTTAAAGCCAGCTTCAGCAACTTAGTGAGACCCTGTCTCAAAATAAAAAAAATAAAAAGGGCTAGGGATGTGTTAAGTGTCCCTGGATTAAATCCCTAGTAACAAAGTTTTCTAAAAATTGTGATCCTAAACACAAATTGAGACAAAGATTATGTAGCTATTTAATGAGAATATTTACAAGAATTTCTAAAACTATAAGTTTCAAGTATTAAATATTTGGATCCCTCAGAATAACTTGAATGCTTAAACTCAACATATATTAAATTTAATTAATAAAACAGTGCTTAGAATTTTTTCAGTGATATAGTAAGAAGATACTGGATATAATGAAAAGGAAGCATATTATACATGTTATGCATGTTTTTGTATATCCATTTCCATAATTTTATGATTAGGTGCAAAAGAACTGAAATAAAAATTGATGATATTTTGTGCTGTCAATGGCTTAATGAACAAATAAGCTTTCTTCCAGAACAAAGCCAATAACTGAAGAGAAAATGCTGGTAGTATAATCCAAATTAAGGAGGCCAGGAGAAATAGGGGTAGAAAGCAAAGGTTCCAATAAAATTCAAAAGAATGAAATAGAGGTGGCGGATCTCAGAATATATAAAACAGGACTTACTGTTAATTAATGAAAATAACGGAAGAGCTATGATAGCTAGTTTAAAACATTTCCAAATGAAAAACAACATGAAACTAAATTCATCCTGGTCAAAACCCAATGTAAAATTCTAAGAAAGCTAATAAGGAAGAGAATAATATCCTTTGGACACCAGAAGCATACTAAAAAAAAATGCATGACTACAAATTAGATGTTTAAAAAGCAAATTATTTTTCAATCTAAAAATTAGTAAAGAATGATAGGAGCTGTGCAGGAACAATATAAATTAGTATTAGAAGAACTCAGTATTGGGGTGACTAGAAAAAAGGAAGACTTATAAAAGCAGCAGCAAGATTCAAGAAAGAATTACAGAAAAAAGAAAAGCAATTTAGTCATACAAACTAAGCTACAAGGAAAAGAAAATGAATGCAAGGAATACTCTCTTGTGGAAAATGGTAGGTGAAAAGTAGGGACTTTTTATCTTAAGGGAATTAAGAAAGAATACAAACACAAAGGAGGGGGGAAATGATAGAAATGGTACAGGTAATTGGAAATGGTTTTTGGATATGACCCCATACACATGGGAAACAAAAACAGAAATTGACCAATGGGATTACATCAAACCAAAAAGCTTCTGCACAGCAAAGGAAACCAATGGAATAGGAGAAAACATTTGCTAACTATTCATCTAACAAATTGTGAATATCCAGAATATACAAGAATCTAAAAACAATTACAATTCATCCAATTTAAAAATAGACAAATAAGGTCTAGGGTTGTGGCTCAGTGGCAGAACACTTGCCTTGTACATGTGAGGCACTGGGTTCAATCCACAGCACCACATAAAAATAAAAATACACAAAATAAATATATTGTGTTCATGTATAACTAAAAAAATAAAAAATAGACGAATGATCTAAATAGACATTTCTCAAAAGAAGTACAAACAGTTAAAAAATGTATGAAAAAACATTCAATATTATTAAGGGAATGCAAATCAAAACTACAATGAGATACAATTTCAACTCAGAATGGTTATTGTAACAGTAGCAAGGCTGGGGGGGATGTGGAGAAAAAGAAACTCTTGTACACTAATGGTGGGAATGCAACTTAGTACAGTCATTATAGAGAACAGAATGGAGGTTCTTTAAAAAATTATAAATATATTTATTGTATGATCCAGCTATCCCACCTCTTGGTATATAGCCAAAGGGAATAAAATCAGTATTCCAAAGAGATACCTGCATGCCCATTGTATTAAGACACTATTTACAATAGCTATGATATGGAATCAGCTTAGTTGCCCATCAACAGAAGAATAGATAAATATTGTATATATCCACAATGTAATAATATTCATCCATTAAGAATTAAATCCTGCCATTTGAAGCAAAATAAATGGAACTGGAGGATATTATGTTAAGTGAAATAAGCCAGATACAGAAAGACAGCTACCATATGTTCTCTTTTACATGTGGAAGCTAAAAAACAAAAAATCTTCACTGTAGAATAGTGATTAATATAGAATGGGAACAATGTGTATGTGGGAGGGTAACAGTGGATAATGAGTGCTGGATTTGATCAGTGCACACTGTATGCATGTGTGGAAATATTGAGTAAACCCCTTTAAATAGGTGCAATTAATATATGTTAATAAAAAATAATAAAATTTAAAAATGACAAAAATGAATGATATGTGTTAAAGAACCAATATGAATATAAGTCCCCCTTATCCCAAGCAAATTCTAAAAATATATTATGCAAGAAAATTAGTTATCCACAAGGAGACATATTTTTATAGAAATATTGAACTATCAGAATTTTTTTTAAAAAAGAATTTCTGATGAAAATTCAAAGTCAAATACAGGGAAAGATAAATTGCTATCAGATTTTTCAACAGTAATACATCATGCTAGAAGATAGTAGAAATGCCTATTTATTATACTTTGGTAAAGAAAAGGTGAGCTTATATTCAACCTAGAAGAATTTAATATCCAACTTAGGGTTAGAAGAGACTATAAATTAAAAATATGAAAAGTAACAACATAATATTTAATAAGCTTATATTAAACATGTTCCTTTGCAAATGGGTTTGTCTTCTTGATATACCTTAAACAAAAAAATGCATCAATAAAGTTATTACTGGCAGGCTTTGAGAAATGATATTTCTTAATCTTGATGTTTAAATGATAACATGTAACAAATATTTCATCAGAATAATTTTTGAGGCTTAAGAATTATAAGAAACTATTCCCATTGACTTGTTTGTCTTTAATTAAATGATACCATTTCCTCACAGCTCCTTCTATTATCCAGAATGTCTTATTTGCACTTTAATTATTTTAGAGTATTTTAGATTTTTTTCAAAATGTCCATAGTAATGCTGTATTTTATAATATATCAAGGCTTTTTGTCTTGTAAAATTCCTCATTAATGTTCTGATAATTTTGTGGCCTGAAAGTTTCTCCCTCTATGTTTAGCCTTTGTTTAACATTACCTCTTCTGGGTCTTTTGTTGTTTAAATCATCAACTCCTGTGTATCCAATCAAAATGAACCCTCTGAAAAATTTTTCTGTGACTCACTAGTCCTTTTCAGCAGATGGCACTGTTATTTAGGCTAAAGGATTTGTCAACAGAGCAAGGTAATTACTCTCATATGACTTTTCTTCTTGTAAAACAATAGTATGTCTGTGAGAGTAAAATTAACACTGACTTTTGCTAAAAAAAGAACATGAAATGAAGAAATTCCCCATAAAGAGTACTACACTAAAATCATGAAAACATTTAAAATATTACAAAATACACGTGAGAGAAAATGTTCAATTGCCACTTCTTATGTTCTTATTTTTGCCAAATGCAACTTAACATGCAAACAATTTTAAAGGGATTTGTAAAATGGTGACTGAAAAGCAAATGTTCTTTTTTGCTACCATGAAGCTCAGATGATCAGTAAATAGGCCTTATATTAATCTACATGGTTAAATATATTTCAGTTATCTAAATTTTATAAATGGATAAAAGAAACCAAGGTTCTATTGAAGTTGGGATTTAAGTGGGATATGTAATGTAGACATTCAATATGTATCCAGTCACTCATTTGCCAAGTGAAATTAGGCCCTGGTGAATTTTAGTTTTATGTGTAAAATAGGAATAATTCTGAAAATGCAGGGTTATAAGGATAAGGGGTAATGGTGTGATTATTATTTATCTATTATCTCAGATAAACAGGAAAATGAAGCAAAACACCTGAAGGAACATGATTAGAAGGTATATTCTTTCTTTTAACAACAGAAGTATTTTTATTTCTACACTTCAATGTTTGCATTGCTACCCTGCATGGAAGGACACCACTGGGGACCTTGTAGTTTCCCTTTTGTATCTGGCAGCTAATTCTAATTCCAGCTAAGCCTGCCAGTCCTAACACTTTTTGTACTTACCAGGAGGAGGCTATTCTTAATGACAGAATCCAATTTTGTTTTTATATCTTGATCATCATGAAACAGTCTTAAGGACTTTGAACTATGTTATTAAAACTTTGCTTTCTAAAACTCTAAGGTCTTTCTTATCACCTTATTGTCTACATCCTTACTACATAGGCAATTTACATGTTGGCCTCAGCCACCAATAGATAGTACATAGTATTTATAGATTTCCATCACTCAAATTATCAAAACTGTCAAATTTCTTAGTGACCAATATAATACTTATTGAATTTTACTTTTTGCCAGGAAGAACATTGAGGGGCCCTTATTATGCTACTCAAAGCACTGCATTCCTACTTATTCCCCCCCCCAACACACTTGCATGGGATAGGGGCATTTTCATTCTAATTAAAGTCTTAACAAATTATATTGTAGGTGGGGCTTCCCTAGAGGGTATTCATACATCAGCTACATTAAAAAAACATTCTTCATCTCTTTCAAGTGCCTAGAAAATAGTATTTTCATACCCCTTAAAGATGGTCAATGTAACACCATAATATGGTAAAAAGCAAATATATTGTGGAATTCTAGGTATTGCCATAAAGCAAAGAATGGAATAGTTTGGAAAGAAATGACCTCCTGTGGAAACAGTAATTGGCATCCTATCTGATAGGAAATGAGTTTAAAGGTCTTTTCCCCTAGCAATGGTAATGAGTAGTAGTTTCCTGAATAATGACTTTCAGCAACAAGTGATAATATACTATTGATCTGGCCTATAATGCCTTAAATGTTTTTCTAGTTACAGAAAAGTTGAGTGAAAAAGAAATGATGGAATTTTCAATAATACAGACATTAGGGAAAATTGTATGGCAGCATTTTGAAATTGTGAAAACACATAGATTCTGATTCAATAGTTTGGGGGAGAACCCCAATAGTTACATTTTAAAATTGATCCTTAGGTGATTCTGATATAAACTTTAGCTCTAAACTTCCAAAAAGATGTATAAATGCAAAACTAAGCCATAAATATGGTTGCTATATCTAGGTCAGGTAAACACAAGGTCAGGGATCTTGCTACTTAAGGGTGAAAATTTATATAAGCTTTATAGATCAACCACTAAATCACTTTCATATGAATTTAGTTTACAGAAATCTGTAGTAACTCTTCATTTCTAATATTTGCAGAAATGTTAGAATATGGAAGTTTGACCAGCAATATTCTATGAAAAAATTACCAATGGCGTGGCTACTACCTATATAAAATTTTAACAAATTAATTGACTCATTCTATCAATATATAAACAGAATTTCATGATTTTTATCTAAAAATAAATAACCTGGATATTGGGGTCATCTTTCAGGATGTTAGTGTGTGTGTGTGTATGCCCACATGCGTGTGTGTATGTGTGTGTGTGAGATGGGTGAGGGAGTGTGTGTGTGGTGGGTGAGTGTGTGTGGTGGGTGAGTGTGTATGGTGTATGTGGTGGGCGAGTATGTGTGGTGTATGTGGTGGATGAGTGTGTATGGCGTGTGTGGTGGGTGTGTGTGGCGTGTGTGGTGGGTGTGTGTGGCATGTGTGGTGGGTGTGTGTGGCGTGTGTGGTGGGTGTGTGTGTGTAGCGGGTGTGGTGGGTGTGTGTGTGTAGCGGGTGTGGTGGGTGTGTGTAGCAGGTGTGGTGGGTGGTGGGTGTGTGGGCGCGTGGGCTCTATGTGTGTGCGTGATCTATGTGTGTGTATGATCTATACACACACACACCCACATACATATATATGAGAAAAAGATGGACACAATACCTATTTTACTTCCACATGGTACTGAGGATGAGGATATAACCCAGTGCCTCACACATGCTAGGCAAGTGCTCTAACAGTGAGCCACAACCCCAGCCCCATGTTACTGTTCTTAACAGACGAGTAGATGAAGAGACTATTACTACATAAAACAGCGTAAGTAGTGGTGGTTTTCTTTTTTGGTCTTTTAAGGAATTGCATTTGTTTTATGCTCAGCAGCTTTCAATATCTTCTCTACCCTCATCCCAGTATTTTTGTCAGTGGCAAGTTTGGCCCAAATATATGACAACCCTTCCTACAGAAGGTGAAATAATATCACTGAATAAAAATATATAAAATTTGTCCCCAAACTGAGAATGAACATTTCTAATGCAAACTCACAGGAAATATTTTACTACTTTCAAATGGAAAAATAAAACATATTGACATATTATGGAATATAAATTTCAGTGTACAGCATAAAATCATGGTCCTAGGACCCATGGGCATCCTCAAAAACCCTCTCAAAGGGTTGCTAGTGATACTATTTTCAACATTATAACAAGATATCATGTGTCTTTTTTTCCACTCCTTCTCCCACAAGTATTACAGTCAAGTTTCCTTTGACTGTGAAATACTGTATGGTAACAAAGAAATATATATATCAGAAATCATATTGGAAGATGAGATTTGAATCATATTGGAAGATGGGATTTAATCAAGGGAGATAAATAACAATTGACTTACTACCTTAACATATTGCCTTCTATTAAGCCAGGATACAAAAGATTTTCAAAAGCCTAAATTAAATACACACTTCTAATTATTTTATTATTTTGAATTTTTTAAAAAAATAAAATTATGCCAACATGTATTGAACTTATTTTTTTGATACCTTTATTTATTTTGGGTGGGGCTGAGGATTGAACCCAGTGCCTCACACATGCTAGACAAGTACTCTATCACTGAGCTACAAACCTAGACCTTGCTATTTTGATAACTGTCTATATTTTATATTCTTCCCAGTTTTAATTTCTAATATGGTAAATACAGATATATTTAAACTACTTAAACAGAAACTTTTGGGGATCCTCCACAACTTTAAAGAGTTTAAAGACTCCCCTGAAATGAAAGATGATCTAAAGATATGACTATTGCTATCTGTTCTTTATTTAATAATATCCGAAACTTTGATGTAACAAATGATATAACAGTTTAAGGAATTTGACCTTCTTTAAAAGAAGATACATATCTAATTCTATTATTTTCAGAATGTGCCTTAAAAGATCTAATCCAAAGTGACTGTAGATATCACAAGTTCAATTAGCAAAAACACTCTTGGCAATTTGCAGTGTTGTGTGAACTACCAAGAATCACCACCAAGACAAAAAGAACAGATGCACTGTTGTCAGAGGAAAAAATGTTAGACATTTACTTATTGCCCTCGCTAGTTTTTCATAGCATATCACAAACATTCAGTATATAATCATTAAATTATTTTCCAACCTTAATAATTCTAAATTTAACATTTAGAAATAAATTGAAAAATAATTTTATCTCAAATATATTTTCCCTGCATGTTGTTTCTCACATTAAGAGTATAGAAGAGTCACCAAGTAATAACTACTAAGCAATTTACCAAAACTATTTCAAAGAATAGTTAAGCAATAGCATCACATCTGATGTTAAATAATTGCAGTATGCTTCTCTTTCTTTTAAAAAATAATTCTTGGGGAGAATTTAGAGTAGAGCTAAAATTTACCACCAAACTCTGACTAGACATCTAAATCTTCTGAAATTCCTAGTCCAGGCTAGGACTACTTCTGAGAAAAACCTGCCAATCAGTTAAATTGTGTGGTGGCTTGTCAATCCTTTTTCACAAGCAATTAGATGAAAATGACCTACAGCATTTCCATTTGTACAGAGAAAATTTAAAGGTCTGTCTCAAAAGGTGAAAGGTTATTTCATTAAGTCATTGCTGACAGAGAAAGGAGACCCTCTTGATGGGAGTTCAGCCCATAAATAATGTTGTCCGGGAAATAAACAGCAGTAATTGTGCCCTGAGACTAAAAAGGAATTAGGGCAGACATACTAAATATAAAGCAACAAGGCTATACACAATAATTTGCTTTATATTGCTTTTGTGTTTTTTCTTTTTAGAATAATATTTTGGTAGATTCCCACATTGTATTAACTGTTGGCATGCTTATGAATGTGGTTGTTTTAAGGTTACATTAAAATAAAGCTAATTTAATTTCTTGACAAGTGAAAATCTGGCCTATATTGTATATTCATAATAAAAAAATCTTTGTTATCTAGCCAGTGCGATGTAGCTGAAAGAATAATCAAGATTCTGAAGACCTGGTTTGTTAAAATCTTTTCCAAAATCTTGAGTACAATTATATCCCCCCTTTTTTTTAATAAAGGGAGATAAATAACAATTGACTTACTACCTTAAAATATGGTTAACATTAAGTGAATTAATCATTGAAAACCAATGCACACTATGGAGACTCTCCAGGGAAATTGATAGGAACGTGGAAGGGGTAAGAACTTCCCATTATATGTTGTGGTAGATTTGTTGTTGTTTTACATACTTCCATACACAGAATCAAAGAAAAAGGATTGCAAACAACTGATCTATATAAGACAAAATTATTGTTGTAGAATAAGAAAAAGGGCTTTCAAGGAAGGATGGCCTGGATTCAAATCCCATCTTCCAAATTTCCTTGCTATGTGATGAAGTTACTCAAGCTTTGTGAACTTCAATGTCCACACCTGACTGATTGGGGTTATGATCATTATCTTAAAGCAGTAGTTCCAACTGGGTGCAACTTTCTCTTTCATAAGACATTTGGGAATGTCTGGAGATATATTTGGTTGTCATAACTGAAAGAAGTGCTACTGACAGCTAGAAGGTAGAGAATAGAATTGCTACTAAACATTCTAAGATGCACAAGAGACCCTCCACCCCAACTACAAACAAAGCATCATTATCTTGCCTAAAATGTAAAAACTTAGGTTATGAAAATTTGAGGTTAGGAGGCTATTGTGAGGTTTAAATGAGATTCTCTATTTAAATATGCCCAGCAGAATACTTGAGACATAGTGAATGCTCAAAATATTATTAGTTGCTCTGTTAATCTTCCTATCTGTATTACCTATAGCAGTGTGCTAAATTTGAACTTTTTTGGGCTGGGAATGTGGCTCAAAAAAGTTCAAATTTAGCAGTTGGTAGAGTACTTATCTAACATGCTCAAGGCCCTAGATTTGATCCCCAGCGCCATAGGAAATGAAAGAAAGAGGGAAAGAGAGACCGACCAACTGACCAAATTTGGATTAGTTGATAATCTTGTATATTTCACTAGCTAGATGTGTAATGTGCTTCCTAAATTTCACCCCTAAAATTGCCCAATAAAACCCTAAGAAGGCTTACATGTCTTATATAAATATCTTTAGGAGCACTTCACATTATGAGCTCCAAGTAAAGTGTTTTTTCTTCTAGAGTCTTCAGAGGCAGGCTGGAGTGGAAGTGGAGAAAGTAAAAGCAGCTTTCTCCTATGCACTGAGGGCTATACTGCTTGCAACTTTGTCCTTTCTTTGGAATATTATCTTCCCCCTTTCATCATTATAGTTTTTAATTGCTGCACATATGCAGTTTTTTTAAAGAAACAGTAAATGTAAAAAATTAGTTACATTTACTAATACACTGTTGACTTACACTTTCCAGAATCAAATACTCCTCACAGGTCTATCCTGGTCCAGCCTATCAAAGGTTTATTTCGTCAGTTTCTGACAATGTGAGTATTATAAATTTATTACAAAGAAAAAATACAATAACCAAAATGTCAGAAAGCAGAAAGTTGGATGATTCTCAGAATTGAGCCAGATATAGGATTCATGATATTTCATGAATTACTTTTGGGAGCATAAAACTAGCATCCTAAGATAAACTAGCATCTAACACAAACAGGCACAATGACCTCCATTGATTTTTTTTTTTTGAATCTGAAAATTGATGAAGAAATTAATGAGATAAATCTGATTGTCCACATCTGGAAGAGTGAACTAGCCATTGCATAACTATGAACCATTTGCAATAGTTAGAAGCAACAAATTTTAACATGACTAGAACCTAAAACATAGTACCTGGTAAAGAAAAAAAAAGTAAACAAAAAGGAAATACAATAATATTTATACAAACTAAAATGGGATGATGATAAAATATTTATAAAATATAAAAGATACAGACAAATGTGTCTGAATATTTATCCAGCTGTGGAAAGGAGTAGGAATGGGATAGACAGGGAAAAATAAGGAAAGGCAGGTTAAAAAAAAAGTGCTAGAATGGAAGAAAGTAGGCTTGTACAGACTAATGATGATGGGATATTATGAAATAAGGAATGTAAAACTTGAATTTAAAGCAAAAAGGTGAAATTCATAGTCTTGAAAATGATGTAAGAGATAGAAATTCTAGGAAAGTGTTGATGAGCAATTCCTTGAACCATAACCCAAAACAATGACAGAGTGAGATCAGTTAAGAATTGAAGGGGAAAAAAAGGATGAAAACATGGTAGGTATTTCAAAAGAGAATTATTTGAATTAAACTATGTATTAGAATTATTTTCCCCAAATGGTTCCATGATCAAGCTGTGGAGGCCAAAGAAAAAGACCTAATGCAGGAAAAGAATTAATGCTAATAGGGGATTGGAGAAATAAATATTTGATTTACCAAAGTGCATTCTAATGTGTAGTACCAATTTAATATTTTAAGAATAAACTTCAACTTAATTTTGAATACCTTAAAAGGATAATGAAAAAATGTTTGTCCAAATAACTTAATAGACATTTTAGTCTACATTTTAACAGTGTTATAGTTCAGACGTGAGATGTCCACCAAAAGTTCATGTGTGAGACAATGCAAGAAAGTTCAGAAGTGAAATGATTGGGTTGTGAGAGTTTTAACCTAATCAGTGCATTAATCCACTGATGGGGATGAACTTGGTGTAGGCAGATAGGGTATGAGTAGAGGAGATGGGTTGCTGGGGACATGATTTTGGAGTATACATTTTGACCCTGGAGTTGAGCCTAGTCTCTTTGCTTCCTAGTGCAATGTCCAGAGCTGCTTTCCTCTGCCACACCCTTCTGCCATGTTCTGCCTTACCGTGGGCCCAAAGCAATGGAGGCAGGTGTCTATGGATTGAAACCTTTGAAACTGTGAAATCCAAATAAACTTTTCCTGCTCTAACATTTTTCTTGTCAGGTCTCTTAAAATTAAAACAAAAACAAAAAACGAGATCTTTCCAAACCTACTGATACTTATTAACCTCCAATGCACTCAAAAAAATTCTCACTCTAATTTAATGCATACCTTGCCTAATAAGGCTTGTCCTTAAAGAGCTATGTGAGACAGAGAAAATAAACAAAAACTAGCCAATCTCACTTTAACTATGTGAGAACAAATGCCTAAGAATTCTCTGTACTTCCTAGTAAAGTTACTATACCATGGATAAACTATTTTCTCATTCTTGAAAGAGAATTATTTTATAACTTCTCACCTTAGTCATTAATGTATCTTATGCCATATGCCCTAAATAGACAATGAACTGACTTTTCAAGCAAATAAAAGATTAATCAATATAACCTCATCTTCCTTTTATCTCCATTACCAGATGTATCAACCTATCTGCATCTGTTCACATATTGTCTGCATTTCCACTGTTACAAACAGTTGGTCTATGTGATGTGTTACAATAGGAGGCCAACTCCTTCATTTGGCCCAGTGAATTCTACTCCCTCTTGTGTTTTTAAAAGTGTCACTTTCCTCTATTGCATAATCAATTTTTCTTTTCTACTAGATCAGTCCCATCATCACTTAAGAGGCATGCTTTCATTTTTCCCATCATAATGAGAGAAAAAAGAGGCTTTCCCATTTTCTTCACCAGTGATTTCTTCATTGTCTTTTTTTAGAAAATAGTAAACATCCTCAAATGATGTTGATATTATTTTAACTACAATTTCAGAATATCTCTCATCACTAAAGATTAATATGACAATGTTCTATTTAAAACGATATAACTGACTTCTACTTTTAGCTATGACAGTGTAGCTTGCATGAGTTCAACTCTTTCTAAAAACAAAAATCTTAAGAAGCATATTTGAAAGAATCAGAACTACTATGACATCCAGAATTTGACATACACAGTCTGAGAAGGGAAATCATTGCTTTTCCTTTTGAGTTATATGAAATTTGTTAAGCAACACAGAATTAGAAGGGCACAAGATACAGTACAAAGTAGGAGTTATCAGGCTGAAGAACTGAGCAGAATTAAAGAAGGTCCATAGGGCTTAGGAGTTCATTAATGACCAAGAAGAATGTTTCTGGGGATTGAGTAAAAAATGGGTTTTGGATCTATGAAGAGGTATAGTAAAGGATAAAGGCCAACCCAGAAATAGACCAAACTTCACCAAAACTAAAACTAGTTTCGAGTACAAATTGATATGGAGGGAATGTTTTCTATTGTAAGTTTTATCAAAAGGAAACAAAAATCATGTTTGAGGAAAGATAAAATCATCTTGATCCCTAAATTAACCCATAGACCATGTATGGAAAACCAAATATATCAGGCCATACTAGGACACAGGAAAAATATATTAAAACATGTACAATACTGTGCATTAATGGACTATTTTTATACCTTTATTTGACTTATTTATTTTTATGTGGTGCTGAGGATTGAACCCAGGGCCTCATATGTGCTAGGTGAGCATTCTACCACTGAGCCACAACCCCAGCCCTAATGGACTATTTTTTAATAACAAAGGAATAAGAAATTATCTCTTAAAAGCTACTCACCAGATCATGGACAAATTAACTATGGTAACCCATTCAGGGGAGCACTATAAAGCTATAAAAACAAAGATATTTTTCTATACTTACATGGAATTATATCCAGGATATGTTATTACATTAAAAAACAACTATAAAAACACACATAGTATGGTTCAACTCAACATAATATGAAAAAAATCTTTAAAAAATATATGGAAAATTACAGGAATAAAAACTACATCTCTGCTATGCCTTGATTTTTATATTTACCTTTGGAAGCATACATATATCTTCATCAAAAAATAAAACAATCAAAAACAATACTTAAATATTAAAAGTTATGTGAAAGAAAGCAGACTGTCTATAATGATTTGGTGTATTAACCACACCAAGAGAAACTATTTCAAGTGACTCTCAAGTATAATAATTTGGACTTTAGCATCAGAAAATAAGAACTGCAAAACACAAGAAATGACAAAACCTCCATTTTTTAGTAACAATGTTGTTTTTCATAATATTTGTATTGTTATTCAAAGGTATTGTGTGTTACATCCTGTGATAGAGAAAATGAGAAATCATGTTGGTACCATTGATAACTAGGAAAATTCTGGGGGTTGTGGGTGAATAAAGAAACTCATAAGATTGAGGTTTTATCAAAACCCTCTATAATTATGAATCTGAACTGAAAGAGTAAATTCATCAAAAAATTGTATTTCATAGCTCAAACCAAGAACTAAAACAGTAGTAATTTGTATAACCTCTTAGACTGTGGTCTTTAAATACCATTTCTCATTACTAAGAGAGGGAGTCTCTGGAGAAATGAATGATTCTAGGTCTGATGCAGGAAATACAAGAATAACCTAGGTCACTGTGTAATATTGCAAAGGAAGGAAGATTTTGAAACTTACTGATGGTACATGAAAGTGTCTTAGCTGTCAATTTGAGTTATCTCCCACTAGCCAAATCTGGCCTAATTTAAGCAACAATAAAATAAATAGACATAGACAAGAACATTTCAAGTGTGCTTACATTCAAAAACTTATGATGGGGATGGGGATATAGCTCAGTTGTAGAGTGCTTGTGTCTCTTATGATGGCATTCAAGAAAGATAGTCTTTTGGTCATCTTTGGACAATTCTAAGTAAACAATCATTATTTTGAAACTGATAAAGGGAAAGACAAGTATTCATGAACAGTAGTTTAGGCTAATAAAACAGATGAGGAAAGGAAGACATTCTGTATACATCTTATACTAATAGTGGCAATTAAACAGAGTTTAGTAGCATAAAGATGACTTGAAGGACCCAAAATATCACTACACATCCACAATATATTACAAAAATAGGATACAACTATTTAAATTATTGAAGTCAATTACATTGAAACTTAAGCCTTTCTCAAAGAAAGTGAGTTCAATGAAGCCAGATCCATCATTACTTATTAAATGGTCTTGGAAAAAAGTAAACCTGAAGATGATCTACTTCATCTCAATCTACCTACCTACTAGATTTTGGATACTACAAAAGACAAAATAATATGACAAATAACAAGATGTGGACACAATCATACAAATACAGCTTATACAAAACTCAGCTGAAAAAATCCTGACTCATTATTATCCCAAAACACAAAATGTCAAAGAAAAAATGTGGGTCTACAAATTAAATAGATTTGAGAGAATATCAACTAGATAGGATTAGTGGATATTGTTTTAACCTGGTGAAAACATAGTAACTTAAAATTTAATTTAAAAAAGAGAAATTGGGAAAATTAAAAAAACTGAATGGATACATAATTAAGAAATAAGGTAGTTTAAAAAGTTTAGGTGGGCTAATAATATGGCAATTGTATTTTTAAAAATTATTTATTTGATACATTACTTTAGTGTGTTGTACTAAATAATAGTGCACATTCCCAGCATGCTGTATGCACTGAATAGATTATCTTAAAGTCATAGAATACATTCATCTTCAGAATTACTTTATATTTTTAAAAATATGCCTTAAATCTTGCTATTTAAGGAAAAATTAATGAAAGTTTATAAATATGCTAGACTGCTGTTCAGAACTTCATCTGGGTGGTAGTAATAAGAGACCCACTTCTTCCTAATTTCCATATTTCTCAATCAGATTTAAATTAGCAAGGGCAACAAATTGTTAAGCAATTTAAGAAATCATTTTTCCTCTTGTATTCAGAGAGAACAATTATGTAAAATCTTAAACTGGTGTTGACGTTGACATTTTTAAAGTGATAATGATAGTTTTATATAATTTGAGATTTTCCATTTAATAATTTATTTTTGTTCAATGTTTCAAGTGGAAAAAGTATCTTTGCTTAAAGCTGAACATTTAACATGGACCAAGTTACTATTACTCATATGAAAACCTGTAAAACAAGCTGTACCCTCATACAAAATAAATCAGTTTTATATGAAGGAGACATTTCTTATAAAGGCAAAATACCCATATATCTCTTTTATGTGAGGTAACACTGCAAACAGACTATTGCAATTTTATGCATAGTGTGTAAATAAAATATAAACATTCAGTACAATGAAAAAAGCTCAAAATATATTCTTTGCTTCTGGGTCAGGTTTAACCACCTGGCCTTCCATAAGATGAAATGAATTTTAAACATGTTTAATGAAATGATGACATTCAAATTATCTTTCTGAACAAACATTAACAATGGTGTACTCAGATTTCAAAATTTCATTTAGGTAATATACAAAACAACCATAATCTGATGTCTAGGTGGATTTTTATTTATTGAAGACATGAAATTTCCATAATAATCCAGGTGCTAGGCTTTAAAATATCCCCCAATATATCAGCTCTCTCGTATGCCAAGTACATATAATCTCTAGGACTGGGAATATGGTGGAATTTTGCTCCCATGATTAGATTGTATTATATGGACAGCTGACTTTAAGAAATGGAGATTATCCAGATGGGCCTGATATAATCACATGAGCCCTTTCAACTTGAGTTGATAGTTCAGAGAGTCAGAACAATTGAGAGATTTGAACAATGAAGGAAGATTCTCTATGGCTACCTTTGATGATGGTGGGAGCTTTAAAACAAGCAGAGAAAGTATCCTCTAACAACTGAGAGTGGCCATTATGAGCTGTGAGTGACTCCTAGCCTATAGCCATGAAGGAACTACATTACACCAACCTGAATGTGCTTAGAATTCTGAACGTAATATCAGAATGTGTGCAGTGGAAACCTCAGTTTCAAACTTCTGGTAATCTGAACAGAACCCTAGACACACTAAGTCCAGATTTTTGATTCAGATAACTTTAAGCTAATACAAAAGTGTTGTTTTCAACCAGTAAATTTATGATTTGTTATACCACATTGGAAAACTAATGTGCCAGGTAAGATATAAAGGTGCACTAAAACTCTAAGAAAAAAAGCTTTTTTTTTTTTCAAAAAAGCTATGATTTACCATATTCTGAAATATGTTTTCAAACATTCTCCATGTATAAATCCCTAAGGATGAGTATTTGGTAAAACAACAATTATCACAGTTAATGTGAAGAGCAGTAACGATTTGGGAACATTTTGAGGGAGGTCAGTTCTTCTACATAGTTATGGATTACATTCTGAAACAATTTTGCCAAATGGCTTCCTGAGAATCTCAAAATTTGACCTTTCTTCCTTTAATTTTCTCTTAGAGAGGCTGGTGGTTACTAGTTAGGATCAAAGGGGTGAACTGATGGGCTGTGCTGTATGCTGGAGATTTACGGCAGGTTGAATGCTTCTCTTGAGGTTCCAGGATGATTTCAAGGAGTAAGCTGCTACTTTGATATTAGCTGCATTTTCCAAATGCCAAGAGCACAGGACAGGCCTCCAGTAGATAAAATGCCAGTGAGGTGGAGGGCTCTATCTCTTAAGAAGTTTCATTGTGAAGATAAAATTCTGCTTAAGAAGTATGTCATCAAGAAAACCTTTATGCAGATTTCAAGATTATTTGTGCAACTAAGGAATTTTTTCTGGAAGTGTATAGAAAGCATACAAGGATTTTGTGAGGACACAAATTTATCTTGCTAGTCTGCTTGAGCATTGGCCATCAAGATGTAAAGGGTTTTATGGGGTATTAATTATTTTTAAGTGTACTTTATCTCCTGGTGTAAGGATTATTCCGTATCTGCTTTGGACTAATTATATCAGTGGTCATATGGGGACATGATATGAAACTTCCTCAAAAGATTAAAAAAAAAACTTCAGCTAGTAAAGATTTATTTTTGTGAAAGTATAAAGAGACATAAATTTGTACATTTAATTTTACATTCCATCTCATCTTCCTTCAGATCTCCTTTGAGTTTGCTGTAGTATTTTGTCCACACATTTTTCCATGTTATTCCTGATTTAAATCGACATGTTTAAAATGTATTCATGCCAAAAAATATACTCTTCACCCATTCCCCTCCTCTCAGCACTGCCTACCCATAACATTCTATATAATTCTCATGAGTGCATGTATCCACACGTGTGTATACATATATGAGATGTGTGTATATGTACACTATATATGTATATGTGTATATGTGTGCATATATATATATATATTTATGTATTTATGCACCAAGTGGAGGCTGTTATGCCACAAAACATCAAATTTTTTCTTGATATTTTCATAATTTATTCTACTTCCAACAAATATAGTATCAAAATCTTGTTTTTCAAATTTATCTGAATTCATGTTTTCTGCCTTAGATTTCGGTTGATGGCATGTATTTTGTCATTAAATTGTTTTGTTCTGTGCTCAATACTTTACCATGGACATGTAGCCGACTATTAAGATATATTTTTACATAGTGATGCTGGCACTCACTAGTAACCTGAAAAGAGAATAAGGAAAATGTCCCTTGGCCTTTAAACCCATGTTTAAATTCTCCTAGCCTTATACCCTTCAGCAAAGTAACCCAAAATCTCAGTTTCCTAATCTAGAACTTTACTATCTTAGAGGCAATTTTGCGGAATTAATAATATGTGAACCACTTTGAGATCCACAGATGAAAAGGCCTCTCTAAATGCTAAGGATTGGTTTAATTATACCATAGGGGACATTTGGGTTTATATTGTAAAGCATACATATTTATAGCTCTTTTATTTTAATGCCTGTTATTTTAGCTAAAGAAGCTATTTTTACTGCTGAGGATGCCTGGTCTTCTCTCGTTAATAATTTTTAAAGATATAGTTAACTATAGCAGTTAAACTCAAAGGTCAAATATGCTTCACATGTTTTGTTTTCACTCATGTCTTTATCTCTTTTAATCAAGGAGGAATATACTTTAACACATGAGTGGAGAGATGCTCTTTAGTTAAGTAAAGAGCTTCACATGGTTCTTTGTATACAATACCCTTTATGTGGCCTTGCATGGTCACTAAAAAGTGGTGCTGGGTGGAGAGTGTTATTTTTCTATTTTCTTCCACCTCATTTTACAGTCTTTGTGAAAAAGATGGTTTAGGTCATTTGTTTCTCATCTAATCCACATGTAAAATACATCTATTATACATGGAAGCTGATCCTGCCCTAGACATAAAAATATAGTTTTATTCCCACAACATCTAAATCTGCTCAGGTAATCAGAAAGTAAATACATCATTTAAATGTGGCTAGTTCTATAAGAGTGCTTTGAACACAATGCTATCAGATCACTTTTAGAAGAGAGTAACTCTCTTTCCTTATTGTCTAGGAAATTTCCAAAGAGGAAATTATATTTGACCCAGAAACTAAAAGACAAGAAGTAACTTAGTTGTTAAATAAATAAGCATCACAAAGCATAATTTTAAAAATATCTATGATTATGTCTAAATTTAGAGGAAGGTCATCCTCTTAGTTGAAGCTGAGGGATTTCATACTGGTGTATCATCTCCTATGCTGTTCTCTACTTACACCAAACATGTGAATCTGGTGAACTAAAGCATAAGAATCATGGGTATTTGCTCACGACGAGAAGTTTCTTTCCCTCTTCTTACTTGTCCACAGATCCTGCCCTCTGTGATGGATGCTAAAATGCTGTTCTCTTGGTCTCAGCCATCCTTGCTGTTACATGTGTCCATATAACTAAGTCCTGGCCAAAGAGATCTGTGTGGGAAGAAAGTGGGTCTCTGAGAAAAAAAATCTTCCCCTTTGGCTGTAGGGGAGGGAAAGAGGAAGTACTGGGGATTGAATTGGAGCAAACTATATTCCATGTTTGTTTAATTATGTCGAAATTAATCTCATTATTATGAATAAAAAAGAGGAAATAAAAATAAATTAAAAAAGATAAATACATCATTGAAAACATTAAACCTCTTTTTTTTTTGGTACCAGGATTTGAACTCGGGGGCACTCGGCCACCGAACCACATCCCCAGCCCTATGTTGTATTGCCAATGGTCAATTACAGGCATGCACCACGGTCTGACATGGTTTTTGTGCAGATGTGCTATTAATATTGCCTGAATATCACTATGAATTAATTACTCTGAAGATGAAAAATCAGTACCATGAGTGTGGAATAAGATATCTTTGACAAGAGTTTGAGTACTTACTGGTATCACTAAATGCCTAAACTAATTCTGGAAACTATTCTCTCCAGACTTTTGGTAAGAGAACTACTGTACTTGATGTTAAAAGAGGAAGTGAGGGGAAAGGGGGAAAAATATAAGGGGGATAAATGAATTACAGTAGAGGGGGTAGAGAGAGAAGAGGGGAGGGGAGGGGGGAGGGGGGATAGTAGAGGATAGGAAAGGCAGCAGAATACAACAGACACTAGTATGGCAATATGTAAATCAATAGATGTGCAACTGATGTGATTCTGCAATCTATATACGGGGTAAAAATGGGAGTTCATATCCCACTTGAATCAAAGTGTGAAATATGATATATCAAGAACTATGTAATGTTTTGAACAACCAACAATAAAAATTAATTAAAAAATAAAAAAAATAAAAAAAACTATAAGAGTACTAACAGACACAGTACTACTATATCTATACCTCTCTACAACAATTTAGTAAATAAAAATACATAATTTTATGATCTTAAAAGCAAATAGTCTTTTGATATATTTTAGAGTGTGTACTTCAACATACAGTATCTAGAAATATTCAAATAACTCATAGTAAAACAGCATTTTATTTTTAAATATGTTCCCAAAATCTAGAGAATAACATGTAGCTATTATTATTTTTAATGCATTTGATTGGTTTATGCACTAATGGTGACTCTAGAAAGGGTTTGATTGCTAAAAATGACTCCCAGAACCAAATTGACATGGCTTATGAATGTACAGGTTATTGCAGGAGAAGAATACAATATAGAAAGAGCATTAACGCCAGGCCACCATGTATCACAGCAAAAGAATGGTTCACACTAAGGATCTGAAGAGGCCACACCAGCATCCATTCTCCTCCATCTGTGAGGGCCATGTAAAAATGCATTCTCTTTCAGGATCCACAGACATGTATACAGAACATTTTGAAATCAGGAAGCATCAGATGGAGTCTTAGCTAGGTTTTCTCTCACTCTGCTATTCACTTAAGGTATATTTTTGCCATGCTACCAACTCCAATGTCAGAGCCCTCTGGAAGTCCCCTGGTGCACTTCCATATGATCCAGGTGGGAGGGGCATTTCCCCTAAATCAAGTGAAAACCATCAAGTTCTATATAATCAGTAAATGATGTTGATTAGTTGGCAAAAAATGTCCCCAAACTCCCCTTTAAAGTGTTGGTTAAAAGTTAACACCAATCATATGTTTCCAATCTGTGTTGAGCAGGTACATTTCTTATTTTAACAAAACAACTTAAGTCAATTTCAGGCCTGCGAGAAGTAATCCCCATAGCAGAGGTGACATGAAAAACTCCACAATCAATAATATTACCTAAGACAACTATTTGTGCCACAGTATACTTATCTGTAAGCAATTGGTTATTTTAAGATGTCTTAAAATTCTCTCAAAACCAAACATTTTTGATATGAAGACCTATACAAAAGTAAAAAGCTACTTATTATTACTAGCACTCACTAAACTATAACTACTATACTGGTCCTCATATTTTGTTCTCAGGACCACTTTAATAACCCCCAAGAGCCATTTTTTGTGTGAGGGTTATAATTGTTACTACCATATTTGAAATTAAAACAAATTTAAAAATAGTTTTTAAAAAGAGTGAAGTGAGAAGAATGGAATTGCTTTACATATTTCTAAATCTTTTAAATATCTAGCTTAATAGAAGACAGGTGGATTCTCATATATACTAAAGTCAATCTGCTGTGAATATGCTCCTTTGGCAGAAGTAAATGAGCAAAATACTGCTTCTCATACACAAGTATTTAGAAAAGGAAGAAATGTTTTAATAAACTTTTAAGGCAATTCTGGATACCCTAATATTACACTGAAAGTTTACATGTGAGAGTTTCATAAAAACAACTTTCCATGTAAAATATGAATCCACATCAATGGTTTTTGTACTGTTACATTAAAATATCTGGCATTTTTAGGGTACCTTTTACACATGTATGATTTTTGTTTTGGTCATTAGAAAATTTTGCCTTACTGGCATTTCTTTAAGTAATATAAAATTATTTTCATTAATATCACTACCATTCTCATCAGAAAAGTCTATCATTATTGGAAAGCTTTCAACTTTATGGAAGCATTTGTAAGGTTTCAAAAGTACTAATTTTTGCATGAAATCTCAAATTTCTCATTGGTAACAAATACTGTCAGCTGTTTTCCTTGAAGTGGCAGGCTGGCTTTGATCATTTTGAGACAATGTCTTCCAAGTATCCGAGCCTGAATAACCATTACTTTTCTGTCAGGAGTTCTTTCAAGTAAAAATAATGTTCCATGAAAAAGAAAAACAATTTCAGCTCACAAACAATTGCAAAAATCCTGTTCCTTGACACAACCACCATAGTTCAGTATGCAACAAAGTACTTTCTTTTTACTGTTTCAACACAAAAAATATTAAAAGGCAATCAAGATTTTATAAAATTAGTATTTTCCTACATTCCCCAGAACATTATCAAGTGAAACCATCATTTAAAAAAATACTGTGGATACATTTTGGTGACATTGTCTTGATTTAGTCTCAGGTGTCAGCAGTATTACTGTTGCTTTTGTAATATCAGTGCAAATATTAATGCAGTGAAAAAGACAACTTCTATTATTAAGTTTTAAATTCACAGAGTACCTGAAACAGTTCATTGATGCTTAAGATTCTATGAACCAAAATTTGAGTACCAGAGCCCAAAGAGAGAAGTCTAAAGCCTTATTCTGAAAATATGCATTCAAGTTCTGGGTCTGCAATTTTCTAGCTCTGATATTGGACAAATCAATGAGCCATTCTTGATATATTTACCCCCCAGTTAATAGCTTTTATTTTAAGGATAAATTGAGAGAATATTGAGGAACAATTTATGTTATGAAGAAATGCTTTAAAAACATATTTTAGTCATGATCACTGCCACTGTATTCATGAATACATAAAGCAGATAATAGCATCCCTGTGACATTTGGTTTGGCAGTACTGTGGGTTGGTAATGCAGTGTTACATTTGTATGTTAAGTGAGCATGTTTAAAAAATGAAGGCTGAAAGATCATGCAACTCTCTTTATCTTAACACTGTTGATGAATTAAAAATTAACACCTTTGGCTCCCTGTAACATTTGAAATATCACAAAAGTATAGTCCATTACCAGAAATAAAATATCACTCACAGATCATTGGACACATAGAATTGATAACACATCAGTGACAAGAACTTGCCTTAAGAAGCAGCATGGAGATTCTCCTGTGTGGTTTTCCTTGTTCTCTCTCCCAACGAAGCCCCAGCCTTATTGACCTTCCAGTCTTTCCTCTTATTCAGCTACTTTTATTTAGTTTTCTCCCAGTTGAGAAACATTCACATCCTTAGGGTTCTTTTTGCAAAACAAAATGGCTGCTAAGCCAACACTATTTAAACTTTCGGTTCAGGAGCAACACCTGGAAAAACAGCTGAAACAATTATTCCTAGAACACTTCACCCCACCCTTAGATTCTGACTTCTCAGGTGAGGCCCATGGATTTGTAGTCATAAAACACTCCAGGTGATATCAATGTTGCTAATCTCAGGAATAACAACTTTGCATAACACTCAAGCAGACAAATTTTTCTCTTTCACCTATAGAACTGCCTTAAAAATATACTTCAGGTGTGTTATCATGGTAACAAATATATCATTTCTCTGTCTTATCAAGATCACCTGGCCTATGGGGGAAGAAAGTAGAGAAAATAATATTATGTATGTTAAATAATAAAAATTGCCAGGCCCCATGGCACACACTTGTAATCCCAGTGGCTAGGGAGACTGAGGAAGGAGGCTCACAAGTTCAAAGCCACCCTCAGCAACTTAGTGAGACTGTAAGCAACTTAGTGAGACCCTATCTCAAAATAAATAATGGGCTAGGGGGCTAGGGGACTAGGGCTGTGGCTCAGTGGCAGAATGCTCGCCTAGCATGCACGAGGCACTGGGTTTGATCCCCAGCACCACATACATATAAAATAAAGATATTGTGTCCACCTAAAACTAAAAAAAAATTAAAAATGGGCTAGGGATATGGCTCATTGTTAAAAGCCCACCTAGGTTCAATCCCAAATTCAAACAAATAAATAAACAAATGGTTATTTACTGGTGACATTGAAACAACAGTTTAAATTTGGTTACACATAAGTTAAGGTGATAGTGTTTCTTAAAACAGGCAAAATTTCTGTTGACTAATTCTCTTCTCCCCACATTTTTATTTTTCTCTATTTGTTTCTTAGCTTGTATATCTTAGGGCAGGCTTGAATTTTCTTCTAAAAATTATCCCTTTGACTTCATGCCACTGAAGTAATTAATACTCAGTAGTGATAAAGAAAATGTTTGCAGAAATGTGTTAGTCTAGAAAAAAACTAAGGTTCCTAAATATATCAAAGGACAGAAATCAAAGATCTCTAGAAGATTTTCATCATGGAGAAATTTGAGTGGCTCACTTTTTCTAGCCATTTAATTTGTAAAAGTCTTAAGAGAGTTGGTTGTGAGTGCTCACACAATAGCCAATTCAATTGTATAGGAGATTAAGAAATAGTTATTTTATCGTTTTGAAAATGTAAAGCCCAAATTGGTTATTGAAAGCAAATTTCCAGCAGAAAAAGTATCCCAAAAGACCAACTCCAGGGGCTGGGAGTGTGGCTCAAGCGGTATCGTGCTGGCCTGGCAGGCGTGCGGCCCGGGTGCGATCCTCAGTACCACATGCAAACAAAGATGCTGTGTCCGCGGAAAACTTAAATAAATATTAAAATTAAAAAATAAAAATAAAAAAATAATAAAAACATACCAACTCCATCTTGCTGAGATTTATATATTTATATACCAAATTCACTCTATAAAAATGTTTTAATGCGGGAGGGGCTGGAGTTGTGGCTCAGTGGTAGCATGCTTGCCTTGCATGCATGAGGTACTGGGTTCAATCCTCAGCACCACATACAAATAAATAAAATAAAGGTCCATCAACAACTTTAAAAAAATGTTTAATGATAAAGTCAGTACTAAGAAATATTACTTGAAATTCCTTTAAAATCAGTGATATTTTAAACATTAGAATAGAACTCTACATTTTTTACAATGAATCAAACTGCATTCTGCAGTCATATATACCTAATTAGAATAAATAAATAAATAAATATATAATAATTTTATATTTATATAATACAAATATAAATAAATTTATATAATATAAATACATTATATATTTATGTATTTATATTATATAATAAATATATAATGTATTTATATTATAAAATAAATATATAATGTATTTGTATTATATAATAAATATATAATGTGTTTATATTATATAATAAATATATAATATATTTATATTATATGATTATATATATAAATAGTCTGGGGATGTGGCTCAGTGGTTGAACACCCCTGGGATCAATCCCTGGTACCAAAAAAAATTAGTCAAAATAATTTCATGTAATTCAATTAATATAGCATTCAAAAAATTTCTAGACTTCAGTTTTTATACCAAGGTATTTACTTCTAGAATAAAGACCTCAAATGCACAAATTCTATGCCTCTTTGATATTGTTTCCATGAAGGGGAAATATATTATAGAATATAAATTTATTTATTTATTTATTTATTTATTTATTCTAATTAGGTATATATGACAACAGAATGCAGTTTGACTCTTTGTACTTAACTGCAGCACAACTTTCATTTTTCTGATTGTACACAATGTAGCATCACACAAATGCTTTCAGGAAGGAGAATAGATAAGTGAAGTCTTATTCATGGATTAATGGGACTAAATCACATTAGGGAGAGAATAGAATGTCTTAAAACAGATCACAGAGAATATGCTATAATCTTCAGCTCATTCTTAACATAGTATAAAGATCTATAGAGATCTCATTAAAATATATTTGAATCATATCACTTCTCAAACACACTACTGGTTTCCCATGTTATTAAAAAGGCAAAGTACTTAAAATTACTGTATGTTGCCATAGCATTTAGCTCCCATTTTTCTTGCCTTACCTTTGTCCTCTTTGCTCTAGCCTCAAAATCTTTTTGCTATTCCTCAAACAGGCTATTGAAAATATCACCTAAGTACCTTTGCAATGGCTGAACTTTTTGGCTGAAACATCTTTCCTCTGTATATACACATCTTTTGTTTAAAGTCCAAATTAGTTTTATTATCAGTTCTTTTTAGTTATACTTAATATTAGGGCTCATTTTGACATAATCATTCATGCATGGGAGATAATTTACCCTAATTTAGTCTACTTTCCCTCCCTCCCTCTGTTCCCTTCCCTCTATTGAACTTTCTGCCCTTTATTCATACTTGTTTTCTTCTTAGTGCTTTGTGGATATACATAAAGGTGATATTCACTATAGTATATTCATATGTACATATAGGAAAGTTAGATAACATTAATTCCACTGAACTTTCCTTTTCCCATTGCTCCTCCTTCCCCCTCAATCCCCTTCCTCTATTCCACCGATCTCTTCTATTTTGATATTCTCCCTGCCCCACTTATTTTGGACTAGATTCCACATATAAGAGAAAATATTTGACCTTTGACTTTCTTGATCTGGCTCATTTTACTTAGTATGATGTTCTCCAGTTCCATCCATTTACCAGCAAATGCTATAATTTCATTCTTATTTTCCACCACGTAAAACTCCATTGTATATACATAATACATTTTCTTTATTCATTCATCTGTTGAAGGGCACCTAGCTTAGTGGTTCCATAGCTTAGCTATTTAAATTGTGCTGCTACAAAATTGATGTGGCTGCATCATTGTAGTAAGCTGATTTTAAATCCTTTGGATATATGCCAAGGAATGGGATAACTGAGTCAAAAGGTGGTTCTATTCCAAGTGTTCTGAAGAGTCTCCATACTTCTTTTCAGAGTGG